>NC_051209.1:1640417-1896231 GCF_015220075.1 Falco rusticolus | reverse complement strand
GAAAACTACAGAAGAGAAACTAGGGGCGGGCTTGGTATTTAGGCAACTAACCAATAATGAGCTTAACTTTTGTAATATGTATGAGCTAATTATAACAAGGCATAAAAGGTGACTGTAAGGGACAATAAACGAAGTCTGCTGATCACTCATATTGAGCGACTGTGTCTTCCCTCCGTCGCAACATTTGCCCTTCCCCTCACGCATGCTCAGGTGTCCAGAGCTGGGTGTGTGTGTCATGGTTTAACCCCAGCCGGCAACCCAGCATCACGCAGCCGCTTGCTCACTCCCCCTCACCCAGAGGGATGGGAAGGAGAATCAGAAAGGAATGTAAAACTCAAGGGTTGAGATAAGAACAATTTAATAGGTAAAGCAAAAGCCATGCAAGCAAAGCAAAGCAAGGAATTCATTCAGCACTTCCCATGGGCAGGCAGGTGTTCAGCCATCCCCAGGAAAGCAGGGCTCCATCAGGCGTAACGGTTACTTGGGAAGACAAATGTCATTGCTCTAAATGTCCCCCCCTTTGTCCTTCTTCTTCCCCCAGTTTATATACTCAGCATGATGTCATATTGTATGGAATACCTCTTTGGTGAGTTCGGGTCAGCTGCCCTGGCTGTGTCCCCTCCCAATTTCTTGTGCCCCTCCAGCCCTCTTCGCTGGCAGGGCCTGAGAAACTGAAAAGTCCTTGACTTAGTATAAACATCACCCAGCAACAACTAAAACCATCAGTGTGCTATCAACATTGTTCTCACATCAGAGCCAAAACACAGCACTGTACTAACTACTATTGACATACGGAATTAGACTCTATAACTCAAAAGTTATAAAGTAGGTATGTTTATTGCGCGCAGATGCACGGGGGATCGCTCCTCCACAAGCGTGCATGCCCGAAGTGACGAACCATCTCACATTTATACAATGAACAAATGAATATTCAATTAACGCCTATACATATTCGTTACCTAAACCCGCTTACTCTCGCTTCCTATGTTAATTAGCTTATCAGTCCTTTGCCTGGGATGTGGTGGTCTTGCAGGTTTGTAGGTGATTCATGTCCTTGTGACCATCCGATCTTCTCCAGCAAGGAGACTTAGCACTCCCTCCCTCTAGATAGCATTGGAATGTCTCTCATCCTTTTCTCATTCTTTTTTAAATAGCCCCTTTGTTAGAGGAAGAAGGGCAGGCATCTCCTCAAAACTGTAGTCGTCTCCTCAAGGCTGTGTGCCTATGTGACCAGACACCGCACCCATGACTAGTCACCATACCCACATTCCTGAGCAGACACATACAATCACAGTCGGTGTCCATTGTCCCCATTTCACACTATTTCTCCATATCAATCCCCCCGTTTCTGTTAAATTAAGTAAATTCTTTTACTTAAGCAGTCTTCCCGAATGATATAAAGCATCATACATAAGTGTTACCCTTTTCTTTGGTTTCTTCCAGTATACGTTGTAAATCTGCATGTTTTAATAGTTCTTTTATACTGCTTATATTTAGTCCTATGGGGTAGGAGTTATCATCTGTGATAGGGTAAAGTTGGATTTTAAGAATTGATGAGACACTACTGCGGCTGAGTAACTAAAATCGCATCCTGTGATAGTAGTAAAATTACAAATACAATAATTTGAATACTGTGCAGTCTCTTTTACCTCCCCATCCATGGTTATTGTGTTACACTTAGTTCTCAAACACGCACATCCCTTCCCTGCATATATAATTACTGTTTTCAAGTTTGCATTTGGTCGGGCCTCGAAATGACATATTTTCTGATCTGTATCTAAACAAGTATCCTGAGCCATTATAGTATTGCTTTCACAGAGGAAGCCCTGCTGTTCTCGCATAATACAAGATTCTAAATCTACTGTTTGCCACTTGTCGCCTGTCTTTCTGGCCCATGTTCTATGTTCAAAAGGGTATAGGAGCACCCCATTATGGTTAATTCCAAGGGCTACAATGGGGTGTACGGTAATTATTACTGCATTACGTATGGTTAACACAAAAGCTGTGATGGTGTGTGTGTTGGGGTCGTAGGTAAAGTTCACCATATTCCACCATGATTGGAGTTTTCTTTCTACCTCCGTAGCACTGTC
Organism: Falco rusticolus; assembly: GCF_015220075.1. Taxonomy (NCBI): domain Eukaryota; kingdom Metazoa; phylum Chordata; class Aves; order Falconiformes; family Falconidae; genus Falco; species Falco rusticolus. The sequence goes on along the minus strand of NC_051209.1, from coordinate 1,894,141 downwards.
CCAAACCATCTTTCGAATTTCCGTAGGAAATATGCCTTCCTCTCCTTCTCTTATTATGGATGCAGCTATTGATTGCATCCACATTTGGGCTTGGATGCAACTTAGAGCCGGGGCGACGTCATCCTGTAAACCGCCTAATGCCTTAGTGATGAGTTGATGATCTTCCATGTTTATTTGTTCCCACCTGGGGAGTACCTTCGATATCAACCATTGGTGTGCCCCTAATGCCAATAATGAAGATTTTAGTGGTTGTTGTAGTTTTGATAGATCGGCCGTGGTGGCGGCTAGTTTATTCATTATCACCTCTGAGTCTATGGAATTTAATACTCCGAGTCCCGTTCCCAACATTCCAGTTACATCTCTCACTATTCTGTTTCGATAAATATTTCCCCTTTTTCTTAACCAAGTTGTCCATCCCTCATAAGAGGTTCGTAAGAAGGGGGAACAGGATGGCTTAGCATCAGAAACATTGACTTGTATTTGTAACTCTATTCTTTTAAGAGACCATTCTGGGTTAAACAACATTTGTTGCTGACCTGTATTTCTGATTACATATGGTCCAATTGTATAAATCTTTGGATCTGGTTTAGTTAATTTAAGATCAAGCGTTAATGGGGTTGTTGTAACTGTGGTGGTGGTAGGAACAGTGGTTAGCATGATTGTTATTTTGATCTTATAAGTCAGAGCTGTTCTTGGGGATTCCTTTCCTAGGCATATTATAAAGATGGGCTCGGTTAAGGTAAAATTGTGCCAACATTCCCGTGAATTAAAGCACATGGTTGTATTTAGAAGGGTAAATTCCTTATCTACCTTTCTGACATTAATCAGGGTGTCTCCCGAAATCTTGGTGTTATCCTTTTCATTATATGTTTGACACCCTACTTTTATCCTATCTCCTAATTTTCCCCATAATCGGTCGACTTTGTGTACATCCTCCCGATCCCATTGATTCCTTTGGTACACCTCATTTTCAGAAAAAACCACCATAGCTAGTTTCGTCTTTGAGTCCACCTTTCCCATTATTCCAGTGTGTTTTTTCTGGGCATGATTCCAAGGCCAGTTATCAGGCTCTTGGTTGTAGGCAAGAGAGAGGGTACAAAAAAACACAAATGGTTTAAACCCACTATTGATCATTTTAAGAATCTAAACGTTCCTCATATATACATATAAAATCTGTTTTGATCAAAATATCTTTGTTTGAGTTGGGGCTTACTAATAACAAGTTGGGCGAGCCTGGCCACTGGCTCAGTCCCCGACTCTTGTTCTATATTGTTTGTTGTGGTGCCCTTCCCATATGGTGGATCCGCAACCGCTCAGGTTCACTTACTTGCCACCCACATTGTTCCCATTTGTCCGAGTAAATTTGAGTTTCAGTTCTTTTTTATCTGGGGTTACTTTCCACGAAGTTGCAGGGGCTTTCTTAATCCGGGTATGGTGAATCCAAGAATTCTGTCCCTCAACCTTGACTGCAGTGTAGGTGGTGAGTGGGACTTGGAAAGGTCCGGTCCACTGTGGTTCCAGGGTTTTATCTGCAAAACACTTAACGTATACATAGTCCCCTGGTCGTATATCGTGAACAGGTCCATCCAGACCCCTACTGCGTGTTCCCATCACATGCTTCTCAATTCTTATTAATTTTTTGTTTAGTGCCACCATATAGGAAGTCATTGTTTCTTCACCAATCTGTGAAGACATCCCCTTTTGTACCCCATAGGGTCGTCCATATAAAATTTCGAATGGGCTAAGCCCCTCTTTTGCTCTCGGTCTAGTTCGAATTCGTGTAAGAGCTAATGGCAAAGACTGGGGCCAAGTTAGATTTGTTTCTTGGCCTAACTTGACAATCTGTTGTTTGATTAGATGATTCATCTTTTCCACCTGGCCACTCGATTGTGGTCTGTATGGGGTGTGTAATTGCCAATCTATTCCTAGATGGTGGCTGATCTGTTGCACTATTCTGGACACAAAATGTGGTCCTCTATCCGAGGACATTACCGCTGGGACTCCAAACCTAGGTATTATCTCTTGGAGTAGTATTTTGGTCACTTCCCGGGCTTTAGCAGTTCTGCACGGGAAGGCTTCTGGCCAACCTGAAAAGGTATCTGTTAGTACCAATAAATATCGATACCCCCCTTTTCTAGGAAGTTCCGAGAAATCGATCTGCCAATGTTGCCCTGGAACATTTCCTCTGCTAATGTTCCCTAGTTTTATTTTATTTGCTGTATTGGGATTATTGCGTAAACACATTTCACATTGCTGAGTCACCTGTTTTATTACAGTATACAAGTTTCACCCTTTCAATTTCTGATTTAGACTTTTATATAAAGTATCAGCTCCCCAATGCGTCTTATTAATAATAGGGCTGTGGTCCATATTAAATTGGATGGTACCACTATACAACCATCCCTTAAATAAGTCCACTTACTTATTTTATATATTCATGTCCTGAATTACCCTTAGGTCTTCTTTAGAATAGTTTGGCTCCTGATCTGTACTTACAGTTTGGATTTTATCGTCTGGTATTAAGGATAATTCCTCCTTTCCTACCTCCTCTGTTACTCGTCTGGCCTCATGGTCGGCCAGGCGGTTTCCAATTTCCAAATCAGTGCCTCAGAGTGGGCCATGCCTCACATCAAGGTCTGGCATGGCACATGTTCCCACCGCTCAACACCTACTGGGTTGCAGCCAACAGCGGAGCTCAAGATTCTTCTTGGTGGCAAACACAGAGGCCAACCCAGTCTTGCCCTTGACTATGGTAGGAGGCACCTGACCAACCTTATTCCTTGTACTTCATTGTCAATGCAGTTTCATCTGCACATCCCATAACAAGTCACTGTCATGGCAAAACACACAGATTTACATTAGTAGATCTACTACAGAGTGTATTTTATTTCACTTTTTCTGCCAATATCCCCACAGCCTTGCTGACCAAGGGATATTGTTTTTATCTGAACTGAGCAAGCCTCCCCCTTATCATTTTACTGTAACAGGTAAAGCATTTTTCACCTTTCCTGGAATTTATTTTCAGGTACACCTGGTTAAAAATTTCTTTTACTTCAGGGAGGTCCTCTTTTCCTCTTTCTGCTGAATTAAAGATAAGCTCAATATTTCAATTACTTGATCATATTTAACTTTTAATTTCATTTCCCCTTCTTTAAACGTCTAGATGTTCTAATAAATCTCATCCCAACAAAGATTTTAGTGAATTTGGCATTCTTATTTGTTTTTTTAGTTTGTACTTTAAAGGTTTCAGGATGTTTTCCTGGTGGCCAGAAGCTCCCACACCTGTAACGTTTTTTTTTTTGGTTTTTTTTTTTTTTTTACTGAAGTTTAACAAATAAGTTGGTTTTGTATTCACTAAAATTCCACCTCATACCCATTCCCTGCCCTAAAAGGGGCCGTTACCGGTCCTGTTGTACTGCAAATGCTGCAGCAATTGGGGTGACATTGTCAGGTCCTTCTGCTCAATTGTCAGCAACAGCAACCCCTCCTCCTCACCAGCAGAAGGGTTCGGGGCAGGAGATGCTCTTCCTGCTCTGCAGGTTACACAAACCTGCCTCTGCAGCAGCACTTCTGTTTTAACTCTTTCTGACCCTGAATGCAAATCTGCTACTTGTTGCTTTAAGTCTGTGTTATTACATATCAGGCCTTCGCAGGCAAACAGCAAACACCCTGCCATGCGTCCAGCATGACTCAGTCGCACCTTCGAGGGGGTACGGGGGTTTGTACAAACTCACCCCAACACTTTCACAAGGTCTTTGATTCTCCACACACACACACGCCTCAGGTTTTACATACATCAGTACAAGTTTTTAGATCTTACAACGTGTTTCATTCTGGTTGCTCCACAGAAGGAACCGCAACCTGAGCTTTTTAACACAAAAATTTCAACGAGAACATCTTTCTAGTTTAGGTCTCAGTTTTTTCCTATCCTTTTCTAGAGCCACAATCAAAGATCAGGTGATGTTAATCCCGCACTCTTTCTAGTGCTAGTACCATAGGATCCCGAGGGGGTACTAATCCACAGTCCTTTTTCCACTCAGGTTTGTCCTGGAGGGCGAAGAACATGTCTGCATACGATACTTCGTCCCATTTTCCTTCTCTTCTCAGAACAACATTAATTGCAGGAGAGTGTTATAATCTAACGTTCCTCCCTCCTGAGGCCATTTCGCATCTCCAATTTATACAAAGGCCACCACTGATTACAATATTTAACCAATTTCCTTCTATTTTCGGTACCACCCTGTCCTACGATATCACTCCAATGTTTTAATATACAACCCAAGGGCGATTTTTCACAGGGCTTACTCCTTCCATTTCCCATTTTGCAATTTTAATTACTTTGTTTTTCTCCGGCCGCCTTAGCCACCCAAGGTTGGAAACGCGGATAGAGTTTTACTCGTTTTGCACTCAAACGCCTGTCTCAAGCACTCTTGCACTCACACTCAGTCAAAATAATTAAGCTATACACGGAAAATCAAAATGCGCATCTCAATCACACCATTCACACTCTCCGGGCAGCCCGCAGTCACACAAGCAGTATGTTATACGGTACCGTGCACTTATGTACAAACTCTTAGGAGCACTAACAGTTCACAAAGTATGCATTTCAATGAACAATTGCCAAAAAAACCCAAACAACAAACAAAAAACCAAATTTTTCCTGGTCTTAAGCAGAGTGTTAAGTTTTCCGCTATTTGCCACGAATTACCAGAATAGTAATATTTTTCAACATACATTTCATAACTCCGAGTTTTGAACATGTAACAAGACAACACATAGAACAAACAAGACACAGAGCGCTATTTCAGTTGTTACATTCCAGGAATTCCCCAATTCTTAAGACAACCTAAAGGAAGTTTTTAGCTTCCTCTTTTTCCTACGCAAAAGTTTCCCTTTTACTTTTGCCGTGAGGTCCCTCTTGTTCCTGTGAGATCCCGCCTTATTCCGTCCCGCCCCCCGCTTTCCGTCACGAGGCCTCCGGGCTTTTAGGAATGGCAGTAACCTCGGGTTTGCTCGATCTGCCCTCAAGATCGCTAGCGGCCACCCCTTGGTCAGCAAACCCCCTCCCAAGGTACCTTTCCTCCTGGGGACTACGCTGCGCGCCGGACGTCTCCGTGCGTCTCACCAGCCGCCCCGTTACTAAACATACCGTTTTATCCGCGGATCCAGGGGTTTCTCTTCTGCTCCCGGGTGAACAGCTGAGAAGAGGAGGCTCCTCCGAGGAAATCTCCCGGGGCGCGCCTAGGAGCGTCCGCTCCGCAGCTGGTCCCTCAGCCGAGCAGAAATCCTCCTGCCTGGCTCGCCAAACTGACGTGCGGAATTAGACTCTATAACTCGAAAGTTATAAAGTAGGTATGTTTATTGCGCGCAGATGCACGGGGGATCGCTCCTCCACAAGCGTGCATGCCCGAAGTGACGAACCATCTCACATTTATACAATGAACAAATGAATATTCAATTAACGCCTATACATATTCGTTACCTAAACCCGCTTACTCTCGCTTCCTATGTTAATTAGCTTATCAGTCCTTTGCCTGGGATGTGGTGGTCTTGCAGGTCTGTAGGTGATTCATGTCCTTGTGACCATTCGATCTTCTCCAGCAAGGAGACTTAGCACTCCCTCCCTCTAGATAACATTGGAATGTCTCTCATCCTTTTCTCATCCTTTTTATAAATAGCCCCTTTGTCAGAGGAAGAAGGGCAGGTGTCTCCTCAGAGCTGTGTGCCTATGTGACCAGACACCGCACCCATGACCAGTCACCATACCCACATTCCTTGAGCAGACACATACAATCACGATCGATGTCCATTGTCCCCATTTCACACTATTTCTCCATATCATCCGCATATTAATATTTCAGCCATTGTTCTCCATACCAGAGAGGAATTAACCACTTGGCTTGCTTAGTTGCAATGCATGTTTCACATTCATGGATTACCTGTGCAATAGTGTCCATGGTCAAGTCCACCCCTTGATCTCGGGCCCATCTATATGTTGCATCTCTTCCTTCATGGCCTGAGGTGTCATGGGCCCACTGAGCTATGAATAATTCACCTTTATGTTGCCAATCCAAACCTACTTGAGCCACTTCAGTCTTAGCAGCCTGATCCACCTGCTGGTTGTTTAGGTGTTCTTCAGTAGCCCAGCTCTTGGGTACATGAGCATCTACATGACATACCTTCACAACCAGGTTCTCCACCTGGGCAGCAATATCTTGCCACGATGTAGCAGCCCAGATGGGTTTACCTCTGCATTGCCAATTATTCTGCTTCCATTACTGCAACCACCCCCACAGGGCATTTGCCACCATCCATGAGTCAGTATAGAAGTAAAATATCATCTTTCTCATTCAGTAATGTCCAAAGCCACCTGGATAGCTTTCACCTCTGCAAGGTGACTTGATTCACCTTGTCCTTCAGCAATTTCTGCATTTTGTCATGTAGAACTACATAAAGCAGCTTTCCACATTTGATGTTTTCCCACAGTACAACAGGATCCATCTGTAAACAGGGCATATTGCTTTTCATTTTCTGGTAATTTATTATACAGTGGGGCCTCTTCAGCATGAGTCACCTCCTCTGGTGACATTCAGAAATCTTTACCTTCTGGTCAGTCCATCATTACTTCAAAGTTTCCTAGGAAGTTGGAGTTTCCCATTAGAGCCCATTGTGTTATCAGCACAGCCCACTTACTCCATGTATCACCAGATGCATGATGTGTAGAGGGGACCCTCCCTTTGAACATCCAACTCAGCATAAGCAATGAAGGTGTCAAAAGGAGGTGTGGTTCAATACCACCTACTTCTGAAGCAGCTTGAATTCCTTCATATGCTTCTATTATTTCTTTTTCAGTTGGAGTGGAACAGGCTTTAGAACCCCTATATTCCCAGCTTCAAAACCCTAGAGGTTGACCTTGAGTCTCCCCTTGTGCTTTCTGCCAGAGGCTGCAGGTGGGGCCATTATCCCTGGCTGCAGTTTAAGGCATGTTTTTCACATCTTGTCCTGTCCGGACTGGCCTAAGTGCTATTGCTTGAACTATCTCCCATTTACTTTGTTCAAAGGCTTGCTGCTGCTCAAAGCCCCATTGAAAGTAATTTTTCTTACTGGTCACTCAATAGAAAGGGCTTGCAATCATACTATAACCTGGAATATGTATTCTCTTCTCCTTGCCTGTCTATTTCTACATGTATGTGAACATTTATTAGAATACCATTCTTCTTTAAAGGGCTTCCTTCATGCTTATCATATAGATTATAATTAATAGCTGAGAGACACCAATAGCAGTGTCTGTCCTCATAGACCAATAGGAATAAAGACAAGGGTGGAAAATCAATAAAGTTGTTAGGTCAAGGGCAGTTGGTAGTGCAGAGGCAATAAATGCCTCTTGGCTGTATATACTCTGAATAGCTGAAAAAAGAGAGAGATTTTGAAAAATATAATATCTACTCGTGAAAATGCTGAGCCTTTCTGACTGAGGAAGTTACTATACAGTACATATTTTTGCAATCAGACTTCTGTTAGTACGTTTAAACCATGAAGTGTTTTTGCTGCTGATTTGCCTATTATTGGAGGAAAATGATCTGTAAAGCTCTCTTGAGGAGCTAAGCACTTTGCATACATTATGGCAATGTGAGACATAAAGTGGTAAGAAAGAAATTTAGTAAAGTTGCTACAAGGCAGCTTATTCTCCACATCACAGGAAGGACGTCATAATCTTCTAAACTAAAGGGAAACAAGTCTGTAAATGCACACACACAAAATTCAGGATTTGGAGAATCAGTTTGGAAAATGCTCCCATCTGGACACCTCCCCCCCCCCCCCCCAACTTTTAAAATTACTAATATGAAACATTCAGCTGTGTTATTAGACAGTGTTGCCAAGCAGGGAGTACAAGTAGTATAGGAACAACTTTAATCCAAGATAAGAAGACACAAATCTTCAATACAAACTACCAGTGGAGGATGGCTTCTGACACTTCAGAGCTGTGATTGTGTCTTACTTGCCATTCCTTTCTAAATGAAGTGAATGTGTTTATCAAGCACATGGAAACACTTTGAGCCCACTTACAGACCACTGGTGTAGGTCCCCAAAATAGATATTTATTGACTTGCATGCCTCTAGCCACTCATTATGGAGTTATACATTGGGAGCATCTGTGTTCCAAATATTCCTATAATCGGGAGCAGCGACTTGGAGGACCCTATCAGAAATATGTGAGTCTAATAAATTCCCTGAGGCATTGCAGACTTAATCTATGTTTAATTTTAAATTGTCTACAAAGTGCTATGAAAGTCAATTTGTGTAGGCATGTTTGGATCAGGGTCAAAGTGCTTAGTGCTTTGACTTCCATGGTCAGGATATCACTACTGTTTAAAACAGACTGGGAAACCAAGGTTTCCCTAACAGAAAAATTAAGTGCTTTTTCTAAGGCATCAAGTCAGGCATAAAGCAAATAATTATGGCCTAATTGCTGTCTCTTTTTCCTGATCAACATTAAGAATATTGAAAAGAAATAATGAAAGCTTCAAATTGCTAACTAGCCATTGGGTGAACAAATTTCAGTACTGTTCATATTAAATATGGGGCTTGTGCTAAAAGCCACCTCATGACTATTTGCTGACCTGTTCTAAAGTAGTGACAAGCACTCTGCTTTGGACTAGGGAACAGCAACTGCAGCAATGGAAAAGAAACACACACTCACTGGGGTAATAAAAATTTTCAGGGAAAACTATTTATGCATCAGGATTGTGGCAGCTATGAAAAAAAAGAGATGTGACATGCCAGAAAGACGGGAAACTTGTATAAATACTGCTCATAAACAAATCAAGAATTAAAGAGTGAGCAGTAGTATAGACATAACTGTTATCAAAGATAAAAAGTGAGAGATGCCCCACCCCCAGCTTTTGGCAGAAGTACTGCCTCCCTGCATGAAGCCTTAGGGGCATTTGCCCCAGAAGTCTTTCCCCTCTTCTGGTCACATGGTCTGTTGTGATTGGCACCTCTTCCAGTTTATCTGGAAGTACATCAAACCAGGATGTCCCTTCCCCTACATACACAGGAGACCAACGTTTTCTTTCAGACGCCATTTTATGGCAGGGGAGCTATCATTTTAAAGCAGGGAACTGCCATTTGGTTGAAGATAATAACTGTGGAAAACATAGGCATGATTCGTGTCAAAATAGAATATGGTGTGATAAGTGTAATTGTTGTGCCCTGGATGAATCTAAAATAATTTGTGACCCCTATAACCTATATCACAATTGTGATGAATGTTTGAATCAAATTTGTTATAAACTATAACAATTAAAACAATTTTATTTTGGGTTCAATCAATTTAGGTTGAGAAACAATAAGCAAAAACAGCGCTGGGTGCATGGAGAACTCAACTAGCTCCACCACACACACATCTGAGTCCTAAAAGCAGCGTCTTTTATACCAGCATCTTGACCAATCTCTTCTCGCCAGATGTTCGTCCTGCTCTTTCCCCACTGGGCCGTTAGGGTACACCTTCTCCTCCTATTGGGTCTTCTTTGGAGTGCTTTTTTGAATCTCAGGGTCTTTGTCTCCTTTGGCAGGCTTTCCCTGGTGTGCTTTCTTTGTCTCCTTTGGCGGGTTTTTCTAAGCAGCGATTGCCTCAGGGAAAGAGGGAGCTTTTATATTGTCTCAAAGGAGAAGCACATGCGCCTATTCATTACAATTGTGATACATGTTATAATGGTCACAAACTATTTTAGATTTACATAGGGTACAACAATTACACTTATCACACTATATTCTATTTTGACATGAATCATGTTATAAATTGAGACCACAATGGATCATAATCCAATTAAAATTTTTATTAATTACAGCAAGTAGAATACGAGCAAAGACAGCGCTGGACGACAGGGGAGTCTGCGCTCCGCCAACTGCCGTCCTGAGCAGTTCAAACAGTCCCTTTTTATACTTTTTTTACTTTCGTGTTCATGAAGTAGTGGAGGTGTTGACCCTTCATTCATATGCACAAGCGGCATCCTGGACACCTGGCGGTTATCTTATCTTTCACAAGCGGCATCCTGGACACCTGGCGGTTATCTTATCTTTTGTTGCCTAATCTTTACATTGGGCTTAACATAAATCTTAATAAACAATACTCTAGTCCATAGTTTCTTACAATCATGACTGTGTTTATCACAAATTGAGAATATGTAAGAATAAAATACAGGTGAGTGCGCTTCTCGCTTGAAACAATGTAACCACTTCTGAGAAACCCCCCTAGAACTGATGCAACTGCTGCTTAGAAAAGCCTGCCGAAAGATGAAACCATGAGACTTTCAAAAGATCCAATAAGAGAAAAGCACGCCAAGAGACAAAGACCTCGAGACTTCTAAAAGACCCAATAGGAGGAGGAGGCGTACCCCAGCAACTCAAATGACCCAATGGAAGAACAACAGGACGATTATCTGGCGAAAAGAGATTGGTCAAGTGTCGAGGAATTTTTAAAAGATTGAGGACATATGTTACCATTGTCCGGGTTGGACAACCCAGGCCTGTTAGTTGAAGCTGCAGAGCAACTTTAAATTGTCCTGGGAACAAGCAGTGTGAGAAAGAAAACAAGCTCTGCACAAACAAGAAGCCAGGTGCAGAGCAAGTCCTGGGAACCGCGAAATCAGCACACTCTCATCGGCACACTGATCAGGCGCCTGCAGCATGCTCACCGATCAGCGACACGGACGCCCGCGTGGGCAGAGACTTTTATCCAATCACCTGTGTGTAAAGTCTTGTGAGCGGTTGGTTTAAGTTATAAATATGACCTGTTTGTTTAATAAAGTGAGCACGGCATGTAGCCATATTGGTGTGATTGTCGTGACTTGGCCGACTCTCCACAGGGGACCCTCTTCGGTTAAGATGCTGGTATAAAAGACACTGCTTCTAGAACTCGGTGTGTGTGTGGTGGACCTAAGGGAGGCTCTCTGCATACCCAGCGCTGCTTTGCTTATTGCTTCTCAGCCTAAATTGATTGAACCTAAATAAAATTGTATGATTTTTATAAAATTGGATTCTGGTTGTTTATAACATAACCCATGTGTTTTCATACTGCTCTCTGGTTGATGGCAATTTGTTGACACTGTCATACCCAAGTATTCTCAGGTAGCCCTGTGATTGGCTGGCAGGACTAGCCACTCCTACCAGTGTACCCAGAAAAGGAAGCCCCCACTGACTACTTATAGGGAGGCTGCCATTTTTGATGGTGTCATTCCCCATGTGTTTTCATACTGCTTTGTGGTTGGCTGATGTCTATTTTTGACACTATCTTACCTATATGTTCTTAGAACTCCTTATGATTGGCTGCCTACTTCCTTTGTACCAGGAAGTGCTCAGAAATAAAAATATATACATTTATATATTTTCCTGACCTGTTCTGTCTGGCCATAACCTGTAAGTCAACACGAGACGTCTTGGTTGCAGGATGGAGAAGGAAAGACTTCTCCTTAAGAGGGATTAATTCCCTGTACAGGGATCCACTCCCTCTACCTGGTATGTACAGCATTCCTGGAATTAAGGATGCTTGTAGTCCTCCGGAGGGAAGTGGGCTGTGTCCCTGGTGTGATTGAATGTGGGGACCCCTCTCGTCTTGTCTTGTTTTGACTAAGTCTTTTGTGTTTGCATGTTATGAATTGGAGCTGCGATTGTATTTGGTTTTTGTGTTGTTTCGTTTGTTATTGGAAAGGGTATTGTGGATCTAGAACATTTTTGTTACCTAAATTGTGTGAAACACCTGTTATTGTTTCTTTGCCCGAGTTGCTCGAGAAAACTCATTGCTGAGGGCAGTGTGCCAAATGATTTGGTTCTTGAAGTCTTAGTAACTACATTGTTAGAAGATTTATGGGAGGTGATGTTGAAAAGTTAACTGTAAGCATACCACACTGTGTAAGACCAAGAATAAGAATGATTCTTTTGTAATTGCCCTCTTTATGTTAGATGTAAATGTAATAGATGAGATAAATATATTTTGGGACCAAGGGGAAACCAGGAAATAAGATTAGATAGAACCTTGAATTTGTGGTGTATTTGGTGTGGGTTTAACCAGAGATTAGAAGAAACTCAGTGGAGTAGATTCTATTGCTGTTTGACTCATGCATATGTGTTTTTATATAGATAGATGTGTGATTAATGGATTTTTCTGTTTTAAATCAGGAATTGGTGCCTAAAAGTGATAAATTTGTTCTTGTCACAGGAACCACTGGCCAATCAGAGAAAGCATACCTTTTGAAAACTCTTAAATATAAAATTGGAAACCAAATGGAGCTTATAAATTGTTTCAGAATTTAAGAGCAGTAAATGGAATAGCTAAAACCATACACCCAGTAGTTGCAAATTCATACACTCTTTTGACAAAATTAAGGGACAGTTCTGTCACCAAAATTGGGAATCAAACCTCTTAACACCAATGTAGCATTAAGAAGCAGGCACTCCTTTATTGCAGCACTGGGTGCTTGGTGGCATCTCCACAAATCAAGCACACCTGTGTAGATTTTACAGTTACATTTACACACAAAATTACAAGGTCGTACACTCCCAGTTACAATGATTGGTTAGTAATTTGCATATAATTGTAATATTTGCTGTGTCATCCTTTTCTGTTACTACACTTGCGTGGGGGAAGGGTCGTCTTGACCTGTGGGCGTGATTTTTAGTATTATAATGAAGGGAGTTCACCTCAGGACACTTTAAAAGTAAGTTTTGTTGCCAAGCTGGAAGGCTGGATATCTGCCTTGCCAAGCTGTCCAATAACTCATCCTATACACAATAGAACCCAGGTGCTCTGGTTATGGTCTAGAGAGCAAAGACTAAGGTTATTATGGTCTATAACATAGGGACTTCAAGTAACAGTCTCGGATAACAAGCAGCACAGCAATTCATACGTCATTGGTTAATAAGTGCTAACATAATTCTATCATGAAGGTTAACTCCTTAGAATCAAAATGTTCTTATAACTGTTACATAAACACAAAATATAGATTCAGTAAAATCTTAAGATAATCTGAAACAGTTTGATTTGGTTTACAGCGTTAGATTTGAAGGATGCATTTTCCGCCTTCCCTTAGCACAGGAGAGCAAAAAGATACTCATCTTTGAATGGGAATCAGTTTCCAGTGGAAGAAAGATGCAGTTAGCCTGGACAGTGTTACCTCAAGGGTTTAAAAACAGCTCCACTTTATTCGGCAATCAGTTAGCTAAAGAATTAGGGCTATGGCAGCAGCTACTGGGAGATGGTGTTCTACAATATGTAGATGATCTGCTAATAGCAACTGAAACAAAGGAAGAATGTGTCCAGTGGACAATCTCTCTTTTTAAACTTTCTGGGTTTAAGCGGCTATCAAGTCTCTCAACAGAAGGTGCAGCTGGTGCAAGAGAAAGTGATGTACCTGGGTTATGAAGTTTCTTGTGGACAACATTCTTTGGGAACAGCGAGGATAGAAGCCGTCTGCCAGATGCCCAGACCACAGACGGTGAGAGAACTGCGAGCCTTTCTGGGCATGACAGCTGTTGTTATTGAGTTATAGCGGTCAGGAAATAACGCAACACGAACAAAATAGCAAGCATCAAAAAACTCACCTTTATTTGAATCTCCAGGTTTATATACCCTTCCCCCAGCTTCTCCAATTGGTTATCCTTACATCTAGCATGCTCAGCAACAACTATTGATTGGCTAAGATGTGTGGGTTTCATGTTCTCAGCCAGAAGCTGACATGTCACCCCGCATCCAGCTCTAGCCTTGCTTCATATCCTGTTTTCTCTCTCTTCCTTCTTGTCTTTGAGTTCACTTGGTCAAGATTGTGGCTCGCTCTCTTTAAAGACACAGCTCTATCTCATCATTGAAGCCTGAGCCACCAGCAGCCCAGTCTAATCCCTCATATCCCTCATTTCCCCCTTTTTGTTTTTCAACCAAAAAGGCCGTGTTTATCATCTGTTGTAGGGCCGTTTGCAAACAAGGCAGGCAAGGCCCAGGAAACCAAAAAGTCCTTGATTTAGTATAAACATCACCCAACAACAGCTAAAACCATCAGTGTCCTATCAACATTGCTTTCACATCAGAGCCAAAACACAGCACTGTACTAGCTACTAAGAAGAAAACTAACTCTATCCCAGATGAAACCAGGGCAGTATCCACCCCTTATTCCATACCATTTAATTCATGCCACACTTCCCAATACCACCTCATTAAACACCATCATCCTTTGATATATTATGCAGATATCATTCCCCTGGTCTATGCACCACCCCTGTAAAAATGTCTATCAAATGTCCACAAAATGTCCATTGAGTTCATTTAGTCCATGAACACGATCTCTTATGGTGGTCACTCAGGAGAAGAGAGGTTGTGTGTTCTATGGGATTATCGGGCAACAAAGCCAGCTCATGTCGGGTCACTGTTGTGCTTGCACTGCTTCTTGTAAGCCTTGTCCTCCAGTGGTTCAGGTGGTTCCTGCTATAGTCATTCCTATAACATGAAACTCAAATCATGGGTTACAACAATTTAAAGGTATATCCATTACAATCTCCAACCCTGGTCCCTTCGGACCACCCTGTAGGGTTTAACATTGCAGTGTTTTTCTGTCTGGTGGCCAGGAAATATGAATATTCACCACAATCTTTTTCTTTTTCTTTCTTTTTACTTAAACAATACTTACTCCCCTTGCCCCTGCTCTGGCTTGGACTTATCCACAGACTGCAGTCCCTTAGGGTTGTACCTGCTCCAAGTGGAGTCTCAGCTACAAGCCACAGTCTCTCCAGGGGCCATGACCATAGACCTGCACCAGTGTGGCCTTACCCACAGCCACAGTCCCTTCAGAAGTAAATCAGCTCCAGCATGGCCTTATCCCTGGCCACAATCCCTCCAGGGCTGTACCTGTTCTACCATGGGCTTATCCATGGCCACATCTTTGAGGTGCTCCAGCATGACCTCATGCACAGCCACTGATGCTTCAAGGTGTACCTCCTGCAGCATGGACTAATCCATAGCTGTTGCGACGGAGGGAAGACACAGTCACTCAATATGAGTGATCAGCAGACTTCGTTTATTGTCTCTTACAGTCACCTTTTATGCCTTCTTATAATTAGCTCATACGTATTACAAAAGTTAAGCTCATTATTGGTTAGTTGCCTAAATACCAAGCCCGCCCCTAGTTTCTCTTCTGTAGTTTTCTGTTCCCACCTGCAACATTCTTTTCCCACCGCGATCTTCCTGTTATTAGTAACAAGGACAGCCAAAGACAGTGTATTTTGCTTTACTTCAGATAAGCTGAGAGCGATGTGCATTTTTGTCCAGCCAGCTGGACTATGTCTATGTGACCCTTTTCAGCTAGCCAGTTATCCACAGTTCCCCCGTTTTTATTTTGGGTGACATAGGCTTGGTTGACCATTTTCAATAACAGCGTTTTAACACAGGAAAATACACAGCCAACTTATAAAATCTCAGTTCAGAAGTATAATTCCTGAAATACTTGAAAAATAAAGTTAGCTTGACGCTTTAATTTAGATGCTCTTTCTGTTCCAGTGATATAAAAAGTTTAAAAACTTCAAAGGTAATTTTACAGTTCTGAACATGGACTAATGCAAGCTCAAAACCCCAAAAGAAACCAAACTGATGTTTGACTAGGAATATTTGCAAATATTTTAGTGGAAAATCCCTGACCATTAACAATTTTCCGTCCAAATAACAACTACCCTTATGCAACCAACCAGTCCATACAGTTTCTGAAGAATTCCTCATTGATATCAAAGAATTAACAAAGGGAAAAAATTAGTTCTAAGCTATATACATTCATAAGGGGATTTTTCAATAGTTACATACAGATTTACACACTAAGCCATAATGGCTTGTAGGTGATACACACAAGAAGAGTACGTTGCTTATCTGTCTGAATGTCTATGCTAAATTTGACAACTGTGCCACAAGCCAAGCCTACATGGGTGCTGTGTGTTATGCACGTTCCTTAACAAACAGAAGTATAATAGACAAATTCCCAAGATCTAGTCCCCAACCTAATTATATTATTTTGTAGCCAATTAAGGAAAATAACACAAATGTGCATATCTACATGTGCACACACCTTTTAGTTCAGAACCGATCTGTGATAAAAGGCCTTAGCCTTATGGCATCATCGAATCTTAACGAGTACAGTAATTAAAAATGCAGTCTTACTGTAAGTGCGATTTATGCTGACATTCCCTCAAATGCTACACGTGAGTATTTCTCACTCAACTGCCTCAAGTTAAAATAGTAGTATTCGTTAATATGTATTAAAAAATCATTAATTCTCTACAAAAGCAGTTGACTTCCATAACACTATGTAAGCAAAAGAGGCTTAAGATGGGTTTTCTGAATACTAACAATTTATTTTAGACTGTCTAAACTCAGGTCTTGAAAGATTTCACTCTGCCAGACATAGAAACACTGTTGCACTCCAGTTGTGATATCCCTTTTCCCAAGTTGTCACATGCACATCTCGCTCAAGCAACATTATTGTTAAAGTTTCTCTCTGCTACATAAAAGCATATTGCACTTGTAGATATAAAAGACAGCAGCCTTACTTAGATTATTACCTTATTACCTCATAACTCTTAGTATACCTTGTATCTCTGATTTCATCACTTCAAAAATTCACCAGAAGCAGATAAAACCACAGCCTCAGACTAAACTACACCTTAACTGCTGATTCAAATAAAGGCATTCTCTTCAGATATGCCTAATGCTTACAAATAATTTTGGCTGGTTTTGATCAAAAAAAACTTATTACAATAATGATCAAAAATAATAATCCCGTTTGCAAAATGCCTTTAAGCCAGCCTCCTAGTCCCAACCAATTTCCACATTCAGAATACAGCATAAATACAGAATACAGAATAAATTATCTCCATCAAGGCAAAAAGGCTTCTCTTTAAGCACAGAGATGTTTGCTAGGTCAAGGCAGAAACCCATTTCTTGTAGGGGACATCTGAAGCACTTTTTTTTTTTTTGGGGGGGGGGGGGGGTTGGTGGGTTTGTAATCAATTCCGTATTTTTCCTTGAGAAGCTTAAGCTGTTCCTCTTGTTTCAGGAGTGTTTCCAACTCTGATTTGTCGACTAGGTCCGTATTTCCCAAAGATATCCTACATTTCCTCCGCTGTGATTTCATACGGCAGGTTCCGAATATAAAGGACCCGACTGACCTCTGGGGGCAGCCGGATGTCAGCTCGCTTGGCCGCTTGCATCGCCATGGCGCCGATCGGAGGGGGGGGGTGCCGCCTCGGAGAGAAACCGCGGCCGGGACGGGGCCTGCCGGGCTGCGCCGCCGCTCGCCGCTGCCGCGGGGGACCCGGATGCTACCCCATACGCTAATAACCCGGGTAATGCCTTTTTACAGTCTATGTCCCGAACGCTCCGCTTTTCTAAAAAGCATATGAGCGAATCGTACGTCGCTTGTCTCTCCGTACCGTCGTCAGCGCTGTTGCAGCCTTTGCGAGACTTCGGCGACGCGTGGCCGGCGGGACCCTCTGTAGGTGCTCCCGGGCGCGGGGACTGTGCCCTTCCGCCTCCCGCGCTGCTTTCAGGACCGGTACCCGAATCTCCGTCGAACCGTGGCTCGCAGGTTCAGCCCTCTCTAGGGTCCCTGTTCGGGCGCCATTTGTCGCGACAGAGGGAAGACACAGTCACTCAATATGAGTGATCAGCAGACTTCGTTTATTGTCCCTTACAGTCACCTTTTATGCCTTCTTATAATTAGCTCATACATATTACAAAAGTTAAGCTCATTATTGGTTAGTTGCCTAAATACCAAGCCCGCCCCTAGTTTCTCTTCTGTAGTTTTCTGTTCCCACCTGCAACATTCTTTTCCCACCACGATCTTCCTGTTATTAGTAACAAGAACAGCCAAGGACAGTGTATTTTGCTTTACTTCAGATAAGCTGAGAGCGATGTGCATTTTTGTCCAGCCAGCTGGACTATGTCTATGTGACCCTTTTCAGCTAGCCAGTTATCCACACACAGCCACAGATGCTTTGAGGTGTACCTTCTCCAGCATGGACTTGTCCTTGGGCCACAATCCCTTCAGAGGCATACCTGCTGCAGCACAGACATATCCATGGGCACAAACACTCCATGATATACCTGCTCAGGCATGGGCTTATTCATGGCCACAGGGGCTTTGGGATGTCCTGCTCCCACGTGGACTCATCCACAGGTCACAGTCCCTTTGACTGGAGTTCACACTGGAGTTCCAGCCTGTCCAGTACAGCAGCACAGAAACAGCAGCAATGCCCTGGCCACCTGCCAGCCCAGGCACATCACCACTGCTGTTATCAGAATGTTCCTGGGCACAGCACAGTAAGATGATAAGCAGTACAGCAAGCAGCGAAAGCAAGAAGCAGCCATTAACGAGCACTAGACTCTAATATTCAGTAAGGCAAGCAAGCCCCATGGCAAGCACAGAAATCTGCCCCTAATAGCTAAACAGCAATAACAGCTATGAATTTGATCTAGCACATTCCAATCAAATCTGTTGTTTTCTCAAACCTTTCGAGCCCCACGTTTGGCACCAAAGAGGACTGTCATGGTTTAACCCCAGCTGGCAACCAAGCACCATGCAGCCAGTTGCTCACTTCCCCTCACCCAGAGGGATGGGGAGGAGAATCAGAAAAGAATGTAAAACTCAAGGTTTAAGGTAAGAACACTTTAATAGGTAAAGCAGAAGCCACGCATGCAAGCAAAGCAAAGCAAGGAATTCATTCAGCACTTCCCATGGGCAGGCAGGTGCTCAGCCATCCCCAGGAAAGCAGGGCTCCATCAGGCGTAACGGTTACTTGGGAAGACAAACGTCATAATGCCAGATGTCCCCTTCCTTCTTCCCCCAGTTTATATACTCAGCATGATGTCATATGGTATGGAATACCTCTTTGGCTAGCTTGGGTCACCTGTCCTGGCTGTGTCCCATCCCAGTGTCCTGTTCCCCCTCCAGCCCTCTGGCTGGCAGGGCCCAAGAAACTGAAAGGTCCTTGACTTAGTATAAACATCACCCAGCAACAACTAAAACCATCAGCGTGTTATCAGCATTGCTCTCACATCATAGCCAAAACATAGCACTTTACTAGCTACTAATTTGAAAATTATTTCTATCCCAGCTGAAACCAGGACAAGTAAGCCCCATGATGTCATGCTATGTATATAAACTGGGGGAAGAAGGACAAAGGTGGGGACATTTGGCATTATGGCGTTTGTCTTCCCAAGTAACCCTTACGCGTGATGGAGCCCTGCTTTCCTGGGGATGGCCAGTGGTCCAATGTAGTCAATTTGTCAGGCCTCACCATATAGAAAACCCAGCCACCACCTTCTATTCCAGGGAGATTTTACTCATGTAGCTCACTTGATTGCAGCATGTTTCACATTCGTGGATGACCTGTGTGATGGCCTCCATGGTCAGGTCCACCCCTTGATCACGAGCCCATCTGTATGTTGCATCTCTCCCTAGATGTCCTGATGTTTCATGGGCTACAAATAGCTCACACTCACACTCTCAATCCAGGTCCATCTGAGCTACTTCAATTCTGGAGGGCTAGTCTACCTGCTTCTTGTTCTGATATTCTTTTGTGGCACAGCTCTTGGGCACTTGAGCACACCTTTACAGCAAAATGCTTTTTTTCCTGGTTAATGATGTCTTGCCACAATGCAGCAGCCCAGAGGGGTTTACCCCTGTGCTGCCATTTGATCTTCTTCCACTGCTGTAGCCACCCCCATAGGGCATCAACCATCATCCAGGAGTCAGTATAGAGTACTGGACACTTTTCTTGTTCTGCAGTCTCTAGGGCTAGTTGGATGGCTTTCACTTCGGCAAACTGACTTGACTGTCCTGGTTTCGGCTGGGATGGAGTTAACTTTCTTCTTAGTAGCTAGTACAGTGCTGTGTTTTGGCTCTGATGTGAGAACAATGTTGATAACGCACTGATGTCTTTAGTTGTTGCTGGGTGATGTTTATACTAAGTCAAGGACTTTTTGGCTTCTCAGGCCTTGCCAGCCAGAGGGCTGGAGGGGCACAAGAAATTTGGAGCAGACAAAGCCAGGTCAGCTGACTTGAACCAGCCAAAGAGGTATTCCATACCATGGGACGTCATGCTTGGTATATAAACATGGGGGATGGGGGTGGGATGTGTTAGCTGGGGCCTGGGGATCCTTGCCCCAGGGACTGGCTGGGTATCGTTCAGCGGGTGATGAGCAGTTGTACTGTTCATCACTTGTTTTTTTCCTTTTCCCTTTTCCTTTGGATTTTATCCTTTCCCCCACCTTTCCATTATAACTACTGTTGGTTTTGTTGTTGTTATTGTTGCTGTTCTTATTGTTATTTCCTTTTTATTCTGTTTCAATTATTAAATTGTTCTTATCTCAACCCTCGAGTTTTACATTCCTTTCTGATTCTCCTCCACACCCCTCCGGGTTGGGGGGGAAGTGAGCAAGTGGCTGCGTGGTGCTTGGTTGCTGGCTGGGGTTAAACCACAACACTTGACTCACCCTCTCCTTCAGTGGCTTCAATGACTTGTTGTGTGGGACTCCACACAGCAGCTTTCCACTTCTGATGGTTTCCTACCACATGACAGGATCCATCAGTAAACAGACCATGGTGCCTTCCATCTTTGTGTAACTCATTATATGGTGCTGCTGCTTGGGCACAGGTCATCTCCTTGGGCAATGCTCCAAGATGTCTGCCTTCTGGCCAGTTCATGATCTCTTCCAGGATTCCTAGGTGGTTGAGTTACCCCATTTGAGCCCGTTGCATGATCAATGCTACCCATTTACTCTGCGTAGCGTAGGTTTCATGATGCGTAGAGAGGAACCTTCCTTTGAACATCCAAGTACAGCACAGGCAATCCTGGTGGCAAGAGGAGCTGGGCTTCTGTACCAACAACTTCTGAAGCAGCTTGAACCCCCTCATATGCTGCTACTATCTCTTATTCAGTCAGGGTATAGTAGGATTCTGATCCTTACACCCTGGCTCCAGAACCCTAGAGGTTGAACTTGGGTTTCTCCAGGTGTTTTCTCCCAGAGGCTCCAGGTGAGGCCATGCTCTTCACCTGCATTGTAGAGCACATTATGCACAGCTCTTACTGTCTGGACAGGCCCAAGAGCTACTGCATGAGCTATTTCCTTTATGATACACTCAAAGGCTTTTTGTTGCTCTGGGTCCCACTCACGATAGTTCTTCTTTCAGGTCACTCAACAGAAAGGGCTCACAAGTTGACTGCAACCCGGCATATGCATTCTCCAGAAACCCATGATGCCTGGGAAAGCTTGTTTTTCTTGTTAGCTGGTGGGGACATGGCTGTAATCTTACTGATCACATCCATAGGGTTATGATGATGTCCATCTTTCCATGAATTAGATCTCCCATGCAGATCCTTTGAGCTTGCTTTTTTTAATGACAAAACAAGCTTTCAGAAGGATCTGGATTATTCTTTTCTCTTTCTCAAACATTTCCCCTGCTGCATTGCCCCACATGATGATGTTGTCAGTTGTAGGAAGCGGAGACAGTGGATTGTTTTGACATTGATAATGTGCAGCTTTGGCCTTGCTTTGACTATGTGCAGCTGTGATCCTGCAGCAAAGAGGTAAATAACTTTGAGGGAGTATGAGAAGAAACCCGGATGAGACAGAAACAAAGGAGGAATGTGATCTCACCTCTAGAAAATAAGGATACAGTGTGAACAGCAGAGAGTAGCCTATAGTGAACAGCGGCTGGGTGCGTGGACAGTAGAGTTTGACCAATAATAAAGCTTTTAGCAGCGCGTGTACAGAGTATAAACTTATAAAAGCTGTAACTAACTAACAATAAAAGTCTTTGGTTTACCATCCTGGCAAAGTCCATGCCTCGTACGCCATAGTCAATATATTGCAGATGTTCAGGGGCTTTGCTCCGTTCCAGTACAGTCTGGATCAGTCCATGGCAAATGGTAGGGCTGTGCTTCCACCCCTGGGGTAGTCAATTCCAGGTATATTGGACATCCCTCTACATGAAAGCAAACTGTGGCTTGCATTCTAATGCCAAAGGAATTGGAAAAAAAAAAAAAAAAGCATTGGCAGTATCATTTGTTGCATACCACTTGGTAGCCTTTGACTCCAATTAACACTGGAGTTCTAACATGTCCTGGATGGCAGCACTCAACAGCATCATGACTTTGTTCAGGCCACAGTAGTCCACTGTTAGCCTCCACCCTCCATCAGACTTTCACGCTAGCCATATGGGACTATTAAAGGATGAGGGACTCTTGCTGATCGCTCCTTGCCTCTCAAGTTGATAAATCAACTCATGGATGGGAACCAGGGAATCTCAGTTGGTGTGCTATTGCCCTTGGTGCACCATCATGATAGCAATCAACACCTGCTGTTCTTCAACACACCACAAACCCACCACAGAGGGATCCTCTGAGACATCAGGCAGATATTTAATCTTCTCTGCGTCCATGGCAGCTAAACAAAAGGCTCACATTGATACCCTTTTGGGTCCTTAAAGTCCCTTCCTCTTAAATAGTCTTTGCTGAGGATACATGGGGCCTCTGGGCCTGTCACAGTAGGATGCTTCTACCACTTGTTCCCTTTTAGGTTCAACTCAGTCTCCAACCCAGACAACTGTTGGGATGCCCTTGTTGTTCCAGAAATCCAGATGGGTTCTGCCTCCTTGTACCTGATGGTATTAGGGTACACTGTGCACTGGTGTTTACCAGAGCCTTATATTCCCATGGATCTGATGTGCCAGGCCATCAAATCCACACAGTCCAGTAAACCCATTCATCTGTTTTCTCTGCCTGGCCAGAGGTGGGGACCCTTTATTCTGGGTTGGAGTATTTGCTACCTGACTCCTGCAGTGTCAAGACCATAAGTCCCTTCACCAAAATCAAGAGGAGAGGCATTCTTAGACCTTCTTTTACATCTGGGGGATTGCTGGCTGCCTCCCACCATCTTGACAGCACCTGGAGTGGCAGCCTTCTTGGATGGCATCTTCTTAGCAGCTGTTTTCCCCCTCAGTTCACGTATACAGGCTTATAGCTTATATGTAGAGTCTCCAACCCATTTCCTTGTGTCCTCTCCCTGGTCACACAGGAAGAACCACAGGGTGCCACGCAGCAAGTGCCCGGGGTTCCCTTTCCTTCCAGGCAGGTGGAAAATGACTCCATTAGGTGCTTCTGGTAGCTGAAACACTAGCTTGTGGAGAAAAGAAGGAAGAGATTCTCTTTGAAACACCAGAGCTGGCAAGACAGTTTCTTCACAGTTGGTATCTTGAGGTCTGGCTAGTCCATCATCGCCAGGATGTTGGCATATGACACCAGTGCATTTCAGACAAAACTCTTCCACATGGCCCATGTATACCAGACATCATCTGGATCTTTGGAGACCTGGTTCTTGTCCGATGCTGCGATGGAGAGACGGGACGCTGCTTGATGCAAGCAAATGTCGATTTATTGTACGCAATCACGAGTTTATATGTTTTCAGAAGCTGCGCGCTTTAAACAGATTGGTTCTTTAAGCTAAGCATTGCAGGCTAGGCAATCCCTAATTGGTGGTTAACTACAAACAAAGGACACTTAAAGTAAGTGTTTACAGTCATCAATTAACAGCAAGGTGTTACCTCTCCTTGGCCCCATCCATTCCTCACTCCCCTATCCTCTCTCAGCATGACTCATCCTGTTAATTGTTATCTATTCACACTCCTTGTCCTCCCAGGGTTTGGTGCCCTACAAGTTCTAACACGTCTCCATTCATCAGGCTAACAGTGCTTGGACTCTTGTCCTTGAGGCCTTGCCCTACAGTTCGAGTCGCTGTAGACAACCTCCACCACTGCTAATTCTCTCACATATTGGACACCTTCCTCAGCTGTGATCCACTTCCCTTAGTAATTTAAAAAATCTTCCCTGATGGGATATCTCGCCTTCACATAGAACAGGAGATGCCTAGAGAAGCCGTGGATTGTCACCTCTTTTCCGATTTCTTTCTCAGTTCCCTGGTCCCTAGCTAGGGATGCCACCTGCTGGGCTTTCTTACCTTCCAGTTCCTGACAGTTGCCTTCACTATCCCAGCATCAGAGAAACCAGGCAGCAATCCACTCACCTGGCTGGTGGCTGTAATTGTTCTGCATATCTCAAAGTTCACCCAGGGTTAGAGACCAGGTGGTTTCCACCTCTTGGGTGATTTCGGTCACTTCGTCCTGTTTCCTTGCTGAAGGACCAGCTTCTTGATTAGACCCTTCCTCCTCCCTTACTAATCAATGATATGGACCCCTTGACCTCCACTTCCCCTGTTTCTTTTTGACTACCGGGGTGATTAGTGTAGTTGGGGTTTGAGTCCCCATCTCAGCCATGGTGGTGTTAGATGTAGAAGCCCTCCTTACCCTGCTAACTCTGATGGTACTGGACAGAGGCTCAATAGGCATAGGCCAAGCCCTAAAATAGTATTAGGAGCTGCTGATATCCACCCACTCAAATCCTCCCACACACCCTGCCACCCAGGGATTGACTGCCTCAGGGCACGTTTCTCTGTCACCTCACCAAGTTGTTTACTGTTATGCCAGGAACAAACCAGATTCCACACACTCAACAACAAGCCAGTGATGTTAGCTAATGGGATCAAGCAGCTTACATAAGAATGTACAAGAACCTTGGGAGGCCATGCAGCAAAGCTAGCCATGTCAATCCCAGAGGAGATGAGGAAAGAGTTTTTTCTTTCCACAAAATAGCTCACACAGTACAGGAACGGCAATGCCAGGGCCATATGCCAATCCAAGATGCATGGCTATTTGTTGTAGCACAGGCAAGCTATCAGGCTGCAACAAGACTTTACCATTGGTCAGATTCTACTATCTGTGCTGTATCTCCTTCCTCCAGAGGTCAGACCACACTGCTGCTCCTCTATCCAACCCCCTCTCCCACAATCCTCAGGGCTATTTAACCACTTAGTGGGAACGAGCTACAGCTGCACATCATCCATGTCAATCAACCCACTTCCTCTGCGGTAAGACCACAGCTGCATGTTATCAATGCTAATCAACCCACTGCCTTCATTCCTCTACAATTCCCCCTTTTTGTTTTTAACCAAAAAGGCTGTGTCTATCATCTATTGTAGGGCTCTTGGCAGGATATGTGGAAAGGCTGTTCAGGTTGAGTTAAGAAGGAACAAAGCTACATCTGATTCAGCCTCCGCATCAGGGTCACCCAGATATTCTGACGCCCCTCTCAAGGGTTCTGTGGAACAGCCAGTATCTGATGTCCTCTTGTCAATTCTAGGATCTAAAACAGGCTTAACACACCTAGCTGGAAGCCACCGTGGCCCTGCATCTGTGGAGACATAAGCATACCCTCATCCCCAGGTAATTAAATTCCACGGGCCTGTCCATTTTCCCGTTTGTAGATCTCTCATTAAAACCTTTGCTCAGATAGGAGGATCTCCTCCCCGCAAAGACAAGAAACGTGAGATAATCACAGGACATTCTTTCCCAGCCAGCACAGTCAAATAATTCAACGTATACACAGCTTTCCATAGACAAGCATGTGGAGTCTCAGAACCCATTCCCCCTTTCTGTTTTTCAAGAAGTAGCTTTAAAGTATGATGAACACGTTCCACAATGGCTTGGCCAGTTGGGGAACGCAGGATGCCAGTAACATGTTCTGCCCCCCCAAGAGGCAAGGAACTTGGCCATGCGTGCAGATGAATATGCTGGTCCATTGTCTGTCTTGAGATGCTTCGGAACCCCCAGAGCAGCCCAAGCCTGTCGAAGATGTGAAATGGCATCCAGAGCCTTCTCCCCAGTATGGGCCGACGCCCACACAACTTTTGAGAAGGTATCAACGGAGACATGAACATACTGTAAACAACCGAAAGAAGGCACATGTGTGACATCAGTTTGCCACAGATCCAAGGACTGATATCCATGTGGATTGACCCCTCGTGGAAACATTAGTCTGGGACCCAATTGCTGACACCCTGGACAAGCAGCGATAATGGATTTTGCATCCACAAAAGATATTTTAAATTGACGGAGCAGTGCCCGAGCCCCCTGATGAAAAAATTGATGAGACATGAGGGCCTGTCGTATCAGATCCGGCACTGGAGGAGTCCAAGCGGGAGCTGCAAGAGCATCAGCACGGGCATTTCCTTCACAGATGAATCCTGGCAATCCAGTGTGACTGCAGACATGCAGGATGTAGCATCTATGTGTACGTTGACTCGCTATTACCCATAATGTTTTTAATAAAAAAAATAGTTGTTCTGAATTTACCTTGTTAAGCAGTGCACAGTCAATGAGTCGTGCAACATCCGCAACATAAGCAGAGTCTGTAACAATGTTTACAGCACATCAAGAAAACATTTTAAAGGCAACAGTGACAGCACTAAGTTCAACCAATTGAGGTGATCCCCGTGTCAAGTGTATCAACTCTTGCCATTGCTTTCCATCATACCAAGTGACCACTGCCTTTCCCGATTTCCCAGAACCATCTGTAAAGACCGTAGGGCCTTGCACTGGGCTATCTGCTAACAGCGGCTTTTGAAGTATCTGTATGTCCGAATAAGTTTGTAATAATTTATGACTGAGAAGATGACAGGATATTTGTCCCTTGAATCCTTCCGGAGCCAACTGAAATGGTAAACTGTTTGCCAAACACCAGCTTACATAGTCACGTTCAATGGGAATTATCAGGTAATTGGGATCTTGGCCCGTGAGCTGAACGCACCGCGTACGTCCTTTGGTGATGATTTTTGATACTAGCTCAATCTGAGTGCTCACTGTCCTCCATGGTTGTACAGATAAAAATAACCACTCTAAGACATGTAGCGGATCTTGCCAGCACTCATTCCATTGGCCCAACAATCCCGTGGGATGATAGTTAGCAATGACAATATATAAACTTATCGGAGTTTCTAAGTCTACACGGTGTACCCTTTTTTATTGCAGACCATCGGCCACCCTCTCTAGGGCTAAGCTGGCTTCCTTAGCTAGTGATCGGGGAGACATTAAATCAGTGTCAGCCTTCAAGAGATCAAAGAGTGGTTTCAATTGGTCTGTTGTAAGGCCCAAGTATGGCCTCACCCAATTTATGGTCCCTAATAATTTTTGCAAATCATTTAGGGTTCTGACGTTTACTGGGAGCTGGATAGACTGTGGCTCAAGCGTTTGATCTAGCACTTTAACTCCCAAGTATTTCCACGGGGCTTGCTGTTGAGTCTTTTCTGGTGCTATACATAGCCCAAAGGTGGCCAACGACTGCTGCAATACTGGATACACTTGCTGAAGTTCAGCCTTATTTGCAGCTGATACAAGAACATCATCCATATAATGATAACAATATACTTGTGGAAATTGTTTCCATACAGGTGACAAAGCCTTTGCTACATACCATTGACATATAGCAGGACTGTTTTTCATACCCTGCAGCAACACCGTCCATTGGTATCGCTTACAAGGAGTCATGTTGTTTCTGCTAGGAACTGAAAAAGCAAACATTTACCAGCTTCATGTAAAGGAATACTGAAAAAACAATCTTTTTAAATCGATTATCAAAATGTCCCAGTTTCACGGGATCATCGTTGGGGAAGGCATGCCCGATTGCAGGGCTCCCATTCCCTCCATTACATCATTTACTTTCCTTAAATCTTGTAACAAATGCCATTTGCCTGATTTCTTTTTTATCACAAACACAGGGGCATTCCAAGGACTATAGGAAGGTTCTAGGTGTCCTTGTGCTAATTGTTCTTTGACTAATTTTTGGAGGGCTACACGTTTTTTCCCTCAGGAAGAGGCCACTGTTCCACCCAAACAGGGGTATCTGTCTTCCAAGTCAAAGGCAGAGTAAGTCTTTGTACACACTCCATCACAGTGGTCCCTATTAAAAATCCTTCTGGGTACCAATAATAACTCCCCACTGTCCCAAAACATCCCACCCCCACAAATTCATAGGGACATCAAGCACATAGGGACAGATTGTTGCTGTCTGGCCCTCGGGGCTTCAAACTTGCACCATATACCAACTTTGGACGCTGCATCACACCACCCACTCCTGCCAATATGGAACCTGCTGAACAGACAGGCCAAGAGCAAGGCCAGATGTGCGCAGACATAATAGTTACATCTGCTCCCATGTCAATCATTCCAGTCACCTGTATTGCAGGAGGAGTCCCTTTGGCAAAGGTGATTTTACAGGTTAGAGTTGGTTGAGCATTTTGTATGCTCTGAGTCCAGAGAATTTGTGATGTTCCTGTCAAACTGAACCCTTCTTTGCCCTGGACTTTGTCATGGGCATAATTAACTTGCACGCAGAAATGAATTAATTGTGCAATCCAGCTACCTTCAGCAATTGACACGGGGAGGGGGGGTGGGGGGGTCCACACCCTTGCTTGAATCTGACCCATATAATCAGCATCAATGACTCCTGGCAAGACAAACAAACCTTGTAATGTTACACTAGAACATCCAAGCAACAGCGCACTCATTTTATTGCCGATGGGTCCCACAGCACTCAGTGGGACCTTATGTACTTTATCATCCTCTATTGTGATGGCAGCTGCTGTGGTAACATCCAATCTGGCACTCCCTGAAGTTCAGGCTGCGAGTTGGCTGCATAAGCCTGGAATGGTTGTGGAGGATTCATTTCTATCATCACCACGGCTCCTCTCCCCATTCCCCTGCTTTCTGTTGCCACCTACAAGTAACTGTCCTTGAGTGTTAAATTTAGATCTACAGTATTTTGCAAAATGCCCTGGTTTGTTACACCAATGGCATACCAAACCAGAGCCATCAGCCCTTCCCTGCCTCCATCTCTTTGGACAGTCCTTCTTTAGGTGACCTTCTTGCCCACATGTGTAACAACAGTGAATGACCCTGACTGCAACAGCAAAGGTCTTTGCCAGACGCTCTGTTTGGAAGGCAGCAGTTCCCACCTTCCCACATACATCCATTCATTCTATTAAAGTGGGATTACGATTCACAATGCCTGCAACCACCTTTCTACAAGGTGATGAAGTTATGAAGTGGAGTCTGTGGCTGGGTAAAACCTAAAAAAATGAAAAATGTCTACAGATATTGGTGTTTTTTAAACTCAGTCTAATTTTTTTTTTTAGAGCATTTCATCATTTCTGCTGGGAGTAGGTGCAAAGCTCCAGCCACTAGAAAGGTACACAGTCAAATGTACAAACTAATTCCTAAGGTCCATGTTGTTATACCCTGTAAATTGCTATTTGAAATTAATTTTTTTTTTCCCAAAGGTTGACAGATAAATTTCTCTCTACTTTTACAGATTGTTCTGGCAAATAGACAGTAACCAAAAGCATAAAGCATAATTCAGTTATGAAACATTGTATTTTTGTCCAGTAAAAAAATTGTAGGCTTCTCCATCTATGATTTGCTACGGGTGAAATACACTCACCAACTCAAAGGAATTGATTTAGCACTGAAAAGAACTAGAGAAAATCCTGGAGAACAAGAGCTTGGCAGGAGCTGTGGAAAAAGCATTTAAGAGTAAATGCTCAGTCCTAAGGGGAACAGTGAACAGTTTAACAGACTTAGTATGCCAGGCAGATGGCAGCACTTTTTTCATCCCCTGCAAGCCCAAACAGCAGCCAGTTGCTCTCTTTAATAAGGTCTACACTCCTTGCATAAACTAAGCCAAACTGAACTTAATTAACTGAGGAATGGATTGTTTCTACATAAAGTGACAGTGTGGAATATTTTGATACAGAAGAGTAAAGGAGATGTGGGAACAATATGCATTTTTATTTTCTGCCCCAGTTTTCCCCACAGTACCCCTGAGGTTGCAGGGCATGTCTCATTGCTAGGGGAGGGCTGAACATGCCTTACAATGAGAATTCATTACCACTTGGACAGAAGCAAGAGCTGAAATGACATTTGGCACTCCCTTTTGAAGGGGGAGTTGTCACCTCAAGGGGTCAGAGATGACTAAAGACAAATTTTGAAGATAGCTTAGAACAGACTCAGAGATGTTCAGGTTTTGGTTGGAGCCTTGTTCTGAAGTACATAGCATGGCAGACAAGTTTCAGAGAATGCACCCCCTTTCAAGACTGATACATATTAAGGAAGCATCTTTGTGAAACCTAAAATAACAATGCCCATGATGGAAGCAAAGGGGAATGCAAGTTCCCAAAAAAACAGTCTGGGTAGTTCCAGAAATGCATTGGTTTGGATTATGCAATAATTACATAAGTATGGTGAGACACTCCAACCATTAGTAAAAGACATAGATACAATTGGTTTATTTTATTGGTTTTTATCTAGCTGGACTATATCAATCATTGATCTTTTCTTAATTAAATTTTGTACTTCTCAGCATTTGGTTCCAGATCTGAAACTTGTCAGGGTTCAAGGCTATTAAGACCCAGGAGTATGGTTTCAGTCCGTTAGGTTCACAGCTACAAGTCAGAAACTTGACTGTTGACAAACACTATTAATAAGTAAATAAAAAGGTATATTTCAAGCCAGGACTCTTTCAGGCTTGTGTCAAGCAGCGATTTAACTACATTTCTCTTTTCTTCTTTGTAGAACCAAGGTGCTAATCTTGAAGTCTTCACCCAGAATTGCGAGAGACTAACTATGGAGCCTGAAATAGAAAAGGAAAGCAACTTCATGATTTATGAGAGTGCAGGAACCATCCATCCAGCTTCAGAAGTGCTCTGTACTGAAAAGACATTACAAAGAATGCAAATTTACAGACCTGTTCTCAACACCATGCTTCTTGTGATAAGAAAGTAAATTGTCACCAACAAGTCTTCAGTGAGCAAAGAATTAATATTATTAGTAATGGCAACAAATCAAAGAATTACATTTAACCTTTTCCATTATGGGATACAGACTGTTCCTGATAAACAAGAATGTTTATGTGCTGTTCTCTTTTCTGCAAAGCTATGGTCTTCCTCCCTTGGCTCATCACAAATGTGTAGTTTTGACTCACACAGTAGCAATGACACATATTCTCTGCAGTCTGTCATGTGATTAATCTCTGTCTGAAGCTAATCCCAAGCCAGTCTTGAAATCTGGAGAACCTGGGTGCAGAGAAGATGCTGATATATCTGCAGTGCATGACAAGCTGTGGAAGCTTCTTCATGAAGAAGAGTCAGATTATCAAATCCCATTTGAAAACCAGGGCATCACAAGTTTAGATGTTAGGCCAACAGATAACAAAGTCACAGAACTGGACTTTGTACAGGAGACTGGTTCTGATCACCCTTTGGCAATAAATTTGCTATCAGAGGAACCTATTGTGCAACCAGCTAGTAGACAAAGAACAGAGAAAAAAAGAGAGTGCAGTGTTTCTAATATCTTACTTAAAACAGATGAAGCATGTAACCATGCATCCATAGGAAACATTTGTCTTGCACAAGTGGTAGAAACTGATAGTATATGTCTAGATTCTAGCACTGGAAATAAAATGGAAACACCATCCATTTGTGTTTCAGCAAATAGTATCATACATACAGATGAGTGCTTGGAGCAGAAGCCAAATCAAACTTTAACTGACAGTAATGGATCCATTCAAATGACTGTCGCTTGGGAAGGAAAGCTTACCATTAATAATGCTTCCCAAATTTGTGATGCAGATTCTCTTCAAAGATTAAAAAATGCTCAGTGTTAATTTAGCATGTGAAAAAGAAAACCCAGCTTACATGTCAGATAAGTTGCATGGGACAATTGCTTCATACTGAGCACAATACATCCTTGATAAACGAGTCTAACGGGTAAAGGGTGTCATTTTAGAGGCTGTTATCCAGCAAGAAAAGCATTGGCTTATTTCCCTGAAAAGACAGGCATTTTCACCAGTGAAAATACTGGTCAGTTTACACATGGAGAACACTCTTCCGTTAACACCATACATAAAAATTCTGAAAATAATTTACAAGAAAGAGGAGATCACTCAGACTTGGATGTGCAAAATGACACTAATTCTGACAGCTATCATCTTTCAAAAAAATAAGGACTGTCAAGTTTTTCAAGTTTTTTCTGATGCACAGAAATATGATTATGTAATGCAATTGCCCACTTTTAATTAAGACTCCTGAAACCATAACACAAAAAAAATCTACCCCAAAATACAGACCAGCTGACAGAAATAGAAAAACAAGAAGTGGCATTCACTCCCTCCCCTGGGGATCCATTTTTTAAGATATTTTTATGTAGAAGTGCCCAGATACAAACCTTGTCAAACAGGAGAAAACCAGAGAGAGATTTGCATGGGTGATGAACAAAGGGCTGGAACTTCCTGTGACTCAGGAGTTAGTCATGTTTCAGAGAGTCAGGCTGCACTTTCCCCTCATAATACATCAGAACAAGGTGAAGGTGCTGTCAACAAAAAATACAAGTCTGATGAAGGGTTAAAAACTGATTCTTCAAAAAAAAAAAGTCAGGCATATGCATCTGTAAGTGTAACATCAGTTAGTCCCCCACTGCCTAGAAAGACTCAAAATGAGTATCACAGCATAGCAAATTAAGATTATAGAGATACCAGTGATCAGTTTGGATATCCAACAAGGGACTGTAAAAGAAACATTACCATTCTTCACACCTGTAAGCCAGTCAGAGAGCCATCTTACCAGTATATCATCAATGGGGTGTCTTGGCACAGGAAGTCAGGTAAAAACCAAATCCACACAAACTGTTGTCAAAGTAGATGAAAATTTGAGTAGGCTGGAAACTTTCTGCAAAGCATTGAAGGATCAGCTCCATAGGGTGCCTGAAGAAAATGAGGAAGCAGTCTTGTGTGAAAATAAAAGATTCTAAGAGCTATTGGATATAACCCAGATGAAGCTCCTTTGCACAGTTTAGCTAGCTCTAAGGCTCAGAGACAGTTTATGAATATTAGCACTAAGCAGTCCTGTCCTGACTTGATCTCTTCCAGCAAGTTAACTGAGGTTGATAATTCAATTAAGTCTACGGAGTATGATAAAGAAGTCATGACATCAGAGAGTAGTAACTGGTTTAGTTAATTTGCCACCAGATGATTCAGGGAACAACCAGTATTTTCAAGAACCACCATCATGCAGCAGAACTCAGCCATTCTCCTTAGTGTCAACCCCATATGATCTGTTCCCAGTCAATAAGGAAAGGCTAAGAAATCAGGAAGGGTCAAAATCCTACCAGACATCACCAGCTGTTGCTGAGACTGAGCCCATCAAATATAAACAAGACAAAGCAAGGAGTGGGCCTTCATCTGCTGGAGCCAAGAAGAAATTGCCACCAGCAACGCTGTCAAGAAAAGCCTCGACTGGAGGAGAGAGGAAATGTCAGCAAGGATCCTAGCTGTGTTGAGAAGTCTTTGAAGAGTGAGACAGGCATGATTCATAAAGAAGATAGAAAAGAGCAAAGGAAAATAATTTTGAAGGATAACAAAGGTAAGACAAAACTGATTTTCATTTCTGTCCTTTCCCATCATTCTGGCTACACTATAAAATTCAAATTTGTTAAACACACTGCAAGCCTACTTTGGTCTAAATTGTGTCAGCTGAAGGCATCCTGCCCTCACCAATTTTAATTTCTAGTTCTGTGAACTTAGTAACTACTGCTGTGCCCATGCCACAGAGCTGAACCCTCCAACATCCTTTTCCTAGCTGGCAAATATTAAATTTATGAATTTTAACCTGTTTGAAATAGTTACTTCTTCATTGGTCTTTTCAATTAACTTTTCAGGGATGTATAGCATAATGGAACCAGGTGAGCTTGTAACTGAGTAGAGTTAACTGGAGCCTCCCCCATCAATTGTGGAATCCCTGCCCCAAGATGTGGATCATCCTGGGGGTATTCCAAATTCATCAATGATTGCTCATTTGCCAAGCACCTCCAATTTGACTCAAACATTAACATTTGCATAGGGGTCAGTATAATTTGTGCAATTGAACAGCAATCGTGAGCAGTAAGTTCTGCTGTGAAAGTACTACGTAACAATGACTGAGCATAGGGTGAGCCTATTCCATACTGTATACAGGTTGATCTTAACTCTTATCACTCCCCAGTTGAAAGCTTCCCACTCTGGGGGAGCATTACCATCCTTTCAAAGCACTGGGGAGGCTAACACCCTGCCCCCCATGGCAGTTGCAGCATCGATATCCCTTTCCATGAGCGCTTGCTCCCGCATCTTTTTCCAGATTTTAGCAGGATCTGGTCCCAATGTTGTAATTTGGACTGGTTGTTGAACATGACCCGAGGTCTCCTCCGATAAACCTATCGCAGATAGGAAATGGGATGATGAGTAGATCTCCCTGTCGCCCCAAAAGGAACAAACTCTGCCCGCTTGACCTGGCGCCGCTCTGCTCCTCCTGCCGGCCTTGACTGCATGAATCAGGTGACAGCAGAGAATCCAATGGCACCAAAGGTACCTTACTGGGCACCATCTCTGCAACCGGGGGATGTGGCCATTTCAACTGCAGCCTTTGTCTCCTTGTCCACTTCTGATTGTTCTAGTAAATCAAAGACCAATCTCCATGTTGTCAATGACATTGTAGCAATTTTGTCCCCTCTTGTGGCAGCCCCAAAAAGTAACAGTCCAGCGCTTTGCCATATCTGAATGCTTGAGACATTTTTCACTGACTGGCAAATTATTCCTTCTATACCACCCCTAGCAGAGTTCTTATTGCCATCTCATCATACTTTATGCCTTTATTTTCAAATATTTCCATTAGCATTGTTAATATAGGGTTTATTTCTCTGTCCACATCTGATTGTTCTAGCAAATCTATGATCAATCTCCATGCTGTAAACAAAGCTTTGGCAATTTTGTCTCCCCTCAAGGCAGCCTCAAAAAGTAACTTTCCAACACTTTGCCATATCTGAATGCTGAAAACCTTTTTCACTGTAACTGGCAAATCATACTTTTTACACCACACTAGCAGAATTCTTATTGCCATTTTGTCATATTTACACCTCTTTTTTCAAATATATCCATAAGCATTGCAAATATAGAATTTGTCTCCCTATCAACTTCTAATTGTTCTAGTAAGTTCAAGACTAATCTCTATGTTGTTAGCAACATTGTTGCTATTTTATCGCCCCTCAAGGCAGCCTCAAAAAGAAATTTTCCAGCATTTCACCATGTCCAAACACTGGAAACATTTTTTTAGCATAATTGGCACATCATTTACTTTGCACCCTCCTAGCAAAGCTTTTACTGCATTCTTGTTATACTTTACACATCTTTTTCAAATATGTCTCTAAGCATTGTTAAAGTGGAATTTATTCTTCCATAGCCATATCAATTAGTCCCCATCTACATCAGGTACCAAAAATTGCAATTTGAGTTAAGATGGACAACAAATACTGCAATACACCCATATCAATTAGTTGCAATGGCTCACCTCTCACATTGTCTGTTATGGGTTGCAGGTTCTCCTGCTTGTCTCAGCTATGTTGGGCACCAGTTGTTGCAGCCAGAGTCCAACTCAGCCAGCCTCACACAGGGCACCAATTGTTGTAGCACAGGCAAGCTATCAGGCTGCAACAAGGCTTTACCATTGGTCAGATTCTACTATCTGTACAGTAGCACCTTCCTTCAGAGTTCAGACCACAGTACTGGAAACAATGCTATACCCAACCCAACAATCCTCAGGGCTATTTAACCACTTAGCAGGAACCAGCTACAGCTGCACATCATCCATGTCAATCAACCCACTGCCTCTGAGGCAAGGCCACAGCTGCATGTTATCAATGCTAATCAACCCACTGCCTTCATTCCTCTACAGCTATTGCTTTTATCAAAATGTTCCAAGGCACAGAAAAACAGATAAGCAGCAGAGACAACAGCAAAAGCCAAAAGCAGATGCTTACCAGCCCTAGACTCTAATATACAGTAAAGCAAGCAAGCTCCATTTCTAGCACAGAAGCATGCCAATTAACAACTATAACAACTATAGCATGCTCAGATCAAAACTATTGTTATCTCAAGGCCCATGCTGGGTGCCAAATATGGACTGTGGTAGGCTAAACAGCCAAACGCCCACCCAGCTGTTTGCTCTTTACCCTCTCCCATGAGATGGGGAGAAAATAGAAGGAAGGTAAGAATTCTCATGGATCGAGATAATGACAGTTTAATAGGGAAAGCAAGTCATGCATGCAAGCAAAGCAAAAAAGATTAATTCCTTCACTACTTCCCATCCGCAGACAGATACTTAGCCACTTCCTGGAAAGCAAGGCCTCAGTACGCATAATGTTTTCTTGGGAAGACAAATGCCATAACCACCAGTGTCCCCACTTCCTCCTCCTTTCTCTTAGCTTTTATTGCTGAGCACAACGTCATTATGGTATGGAATATCCCTTTGTTATTTTGGACCAGCTGTCTCAGCTATGTCCCCTCCCAAGATCTTGCCCAGCCCCAGCCAACTGGCCTTTGGGGATAGGGTGTATCACATGCTGGTCCAAGACTGGAGCGAGGTTCTGCTTGTATTCTCGGGAACAGAATTAAGACTCAAAACAGAGTCAAGAGCCAAGGAACTTTATTTGCCTGACAACAGGTTTGCAAATGCAAAGGAGAGAGTGAGAGATAAAGAGAGAAAGGAAGGAAAGAAAGAAGGAAAGAATGAAAGAGTTCACAGCAATAGCTACCACCCTGGAGCTGTGGTGTCCCAATAGTCTGATTCGTTTCCAAGTCCAGTGGGGGAATGTTCCATCCAATGTTGGTTGGTTCTCTTCTTTTATAGGGTTGTCACGAGCTGTTCTGCTTAACCACACCTTCCACCCGGCAGTGGTGTTCATGCTCAATACCGTCAGGTGGTCCTCAGAGGTCTCCAGACCCCTCGATCCCCCCAACCCCACGTCTGGATGCATGCACAGGGGGTTGGTTAAGTTTCTCAGGATTAGCTCCTCCCCCCCCCCCATTGCTCCGTGGTGTCAGTTGGTGGGTTTCCTGCCTTAACAATGTTGAGATAAACATTTCCTGTGGTGATGGTGTTGGCTTCCTGCCACAGATAAACATTTGGTGTGAGTTCCCTGCTGTAGCAATGTTGAGTCAAACATCTGCTGTGGTGATGGTGGTTCTCACCGACAGTCTCTTACAGGGGGGTGGCGTTTGGAGAGAGTCATGATGGTATGGGAGCACTGCTCACCAGTAGCCAAAACACTGGTGCGTTATCAACACCCTTGTAGCTACCAATACAAAGCACAGCACTATGAAGGCTGCTATGGGTGAATTAATTCCATCCCAGCCAGACCCAATACAACAGCATGCAAAATCCTAAATGTTGCTTTAATTTAAATCAGGCACACTGAAGCCAAGAGGTAAAAGGCCACTGAGTTACAGAGATTTAGAAGGCCTGAGGGTAAATATAATCATCTTTGGAAATCTGAGGAACAGAACAGTGCCAAGGAAATGCTGGACTACAGCTCTCTTCTCCTCAAATATTTATTTGTGTTTCCAGTTACTGATCTTTCATGCTATTTCCTTCAGCAGACACATGAGACACTTCAAGCAGCTCTATCAATATAGAAACAGAAAAAGAGAGGAGAATACTGGGATTTAGCTAGAGCATATAAACACAGGATAAAGAAAAAGGTCAACTAGCCAGAGCATTCATTCAATGCAGCAATTTAATTGTGGGCTCACCACCATGAAAGATTGATAGAACAATTACCACCAGTGTGTATTACAGGCTTTGATTCAGTGATGTACCACAATGCAAGGGAAAGCAATAACGCTCTGTGAGCATTCATCAAAAGTTGATGATGGATGCACACAAAAAATTCCAAACATTCAGCATATTTCAAGAATATTAACACTCGTTACGTTTTCACAGCAAGTGAATTTAAACAGAACATACAAGGCTATTTGTTTAGTTTTAGAACAATAAGAAAACACTAAAGAGGTAATGTTTTATGCTATCAAGAAATTCCTCTGAAGAATATCCGTCTTTTACTTAGAGCCCTCTTTTCAAACTGAGCACCACAGTAAAACTGTTATCCTTCCACTTTGAACAGTGATTAAAATGGACTGTATGGCACTGAGCCAAGCTGAATGTGAATGCTTTCCTGCAGTGGCACTTTCTTAGTTTCCCATTTCCTAACAGGGGTTATAAAAGTCTTGTCAGTACCAGCAACAGTGATTAGAAGGTAAAAATGCACATACAAAACTGTCGTGGTTTAACTCTGGCCAGCAACCAAGCACCACGCAGCCGCTTGCTCACTCCCCCTCACCCAGAGGGATGGGGAGGAGAATCGGAAAGGAATGTAAAACTCAAGGGTTGAGATAAGAACAGTTTAATAGGTAAAGCAAAGGCCATGCAAGCAAAGCAAAGCAAGGAATTCATTCAGCACTTCCCATGGGCAGGCAGGTGTTCAGCCATCCCCAGGAAAGCAGGGCTCCATCAGGCGTAACGGTTACTCGGGAAGACAAACACCATAATGCCAGATGTCCCTCCCCTTCGTCCTTCTTCCCCCAGTTTATATACTCAGCATGATGTCATATAGTATGGAATACCTCTTTGGTGAGTTCGGGTCAGCTGCCCTGGCTGTGTCCCCTCCCAATTTCTTGTGCCCCTCCAGCCCTCTTCACTGGCAGGGCCTGAGAAACTGAAAAGTCCTTGACTTAGTATAAACATCACCCAGCAACAACTAAAACCATCAGTGTCCTATCAACATTGTTCTCACATCAGAGCCAAAACACAGCACTGCACCAGCTACTAAGAAGAAAATTAAATCTATCCCAGCTTGTTGCATTAAAGGGGAATGGAATAATTTAGCAGGAAATAACTGCCCCTCCCTGCCTTCCGACTCTCACTGAGGTGGGAGGTTGGGTGCGGCTAGGGTTAAATTCTAGGTGATGTCCAATTTACCACTATCAGTCCAGTCGCGTCTAATATGTATATTAAGCTACCACAGTTCTGGATACACTGATAGCAGTCTGCACTGCCAGTCCAGTTGTGCTCATGAACTAGCACGGCCACACTCTAGGGTATGGTTGCGTTCAATGAGAAACTGCGACAACCAGCTACTTAACAGTGCAGTTTTATTAGCAACAGATATACAGGTTCTTTGGATTGCCAGTGATAGAGACTGTCTGCAAAAAGGCACGTGCAAGTAAAATATTATAAAGTCTAAAATGTGTGGAAAAGTTACAACAATACAGCCTGGCTACAAGCATTAAAAAGTAACTCTCTAGAGAGATTTCTAAGTTTCCCAAAGAAGCACTTAATTTAAGTCTCACCCAAGGTGTCCCAAGGGGGGGAGAAGAAAGGCTCAGTCTGTCGGCCGGTCCCAGGAGTCTGTCTCCGTGGTGTCTTCCCCATTTGTCCCCTCATTCATTTACTTTTTATACTTCTCTTACTCACACGTGGAGGTTGAGTGACTCTAATCATACATTCCTTTATTATGATTGGGGTAAAATTCTCTCACTTTCATTTAAAGAAACAGTTCATTTTAAATTTACTGCTCATGCTCCCCCAGCGGGGGATTCACTCTCTTTGGGGGGGCCATTTGAGTAGGAGGTCTCGATCTCCCACTACCACAATTATTTTATCCTAGCATCCTTGACTTTTATCTCTTCAGCAGTTTGTTTTCTTTTAGCAGTTAGCATGTACTTGTTAGAAAGCTTATCTTTTCTTTGAAGCGCTAAAGGAGCCTAGTTCCTGGCCCTCTCTCGCAGATAATGACCCTCTTGCTTGGTCTTCGCCACAGTTGTTGACCCAGCAATGGGCATCTTCTCATATATTTTACAGCCGCTATGCAGCTTATCAGCTGTATGGTACCATCACCTTCCAAATCCTGCAGGGAGTACAGCAGAGCCTGGCCGTGGTGTCTCCACTCTGCTCCACCCTCCGCTACTCCTCTAGGATAGCAGTTTGTATGATATTAGGGAACTGTGGTGATGTAGATTCTGTGCATGCCGACTGTTTGAAAGTGGCAATTGTATTTTTCCCTAAAGGGTTGATATAATATTAGATCTGTAATTCCCCCCTCCAAGCAATTTCAAAACACAGCTGAAACCAGGACAAAACCCCACCCCACCCCTTAATTTCTATATTGAAGGATTCAAAGTAATAATGACTAAGTTTGAAGCTTTAACTTCTCTAGGAATAGCTAAGTGGATTTGCATTTCATGTTATAGGTCCTAACAACTTTCTCCTGGCATTTATGTTCCCTGTCTAATTCTTTATTTTGACCAGAAGGATATAACCTAGCACTAATTAGCCTTTATGTTGCTTTAAAGCCATACAGATCATTTCTCAAAACAGCCTCATGAGAAATCCTATTTAGTATCCTTCAACAGACATGCAAATCAGTTACTTTGTCCCAATGCCCCACATTTTCAGTCCTGGTTACGTCTAACATAGGTCATATTCATGGCAAAGGTATTAGTTTAAGTTTTCACATTTCTGTTCCCTTTCACTCTATATGTTTAGATCCTTCAGGGAAAACACTTTCATTTTCTTCTGCCTTTTTGTCTCTAAAGTATTCTGAAGTTGTTATGCTGCAGATATGACCTAGAAAATGGTAAGAAAATAATGTCTGTTTTTAGTGAATATTTCTAGGACTGAGGTAATGACCTCTTTCCACATTTTCTGACTTGTTCCTCTCTCCCCTTTTAATCCTATTTTTTTCCTGACTTGATCAGTACAAAAGTAAGCAAATGTCAAAACTTCAAGAAGCTCATATGATTACAGGCACCCTTAATTTGAAAAGAAACATTCACTCAATTTGCAGAATGCTTCAATCAGTAGAAACATGATCACATTTATCCCAGGCATTAACAGAGATTGGCAATTTGCTCATCTCTTCCCTTGTCAGATCTTGTACATCTTGTAAAGACCCAATATATTTTAGGCTTTTCCTGTACCTTACATGACTTAGGAAGCCAAAGCTACTGCTAAGCATCCAATGAAATAGATTATCAGATCAGTCCATTAACTGGGCAGGTGGATAAAACATGGGTGGGTGATAAAAAGAAAAATGGTTGGGGAGGTATATATGGATGCATGTGTCTAATTTGTGAGACTTTACTCAGTCCCAGGTTACGGAAGTTTATCAGTGCATTTCTTCCCTTCAGTAGCTCACACGACCATGACTTTTCAATGCAGAACTCACAATAGCTAGGCACACATTGCTTAAAGCAAGGCTTGACTATCTCCGCACATGCCAACTTCGACTTTGATGTCAGCAGAGAACTTTTCCTGATGAGTGAGTGGGGACTTTACACAGAACACTGCCAGAGTGTCTAGCTGGAATTTAAGAGGCTGAATTTAAAATCACAATGCTGTTCACTGATGTGGTGGTTTGACCCTGGCTGAATGCCAGGTGCCCACCAAAGCCACTCTATCACTCCCCCTCCTCAACTGGACAAGGGAGAGAAAATATGACGAAAGGCTCGTGGGTCAAGATAAGGACAGGGAGATCACTCAGCAATTACTGTCATGGGCAAAACAGACTCAACTTAGGGGAATTAGTTTAATTTATTACCATTCAAATCAGAGTAGGGTGATGAAAGCTAAACTCAAGACTTAAAAACACCTTTCCCCTACCCCTCCCTTCTTCCTGGGCCTGATTTCTCTACCCCCTCCCTCCAAGTGATGCAGGGGGACAGGGAGTGGGAGCTACAGTCAGTTCATCACACATTGTCTCTGCTGCTCCTTCCTCCTCACACTCTTCCCCTGCTCCAGCGTGGAGTCTCTCCCATGGGAGACAGATCTCCATGAACTTCTCCAATGTGAGTCATTTCCATGGGCTGCAGTTCTTC
The DNA here is from genome assembly GCF_015220075.1 of Falco rusticolus. Taxonomy (NCBI): domain Eukaryota; kingdom Metazoa; phylum Chordata; class Aves; order Falconiformes; family Falconidae; genus Falco; species Falco rusticolus. The sequence continues at coordinate 1,852,432 of NC_051209.1, read as the reverse complement.
ACAAACTTCTTGTCCTGGTTTTGGCTGGGATAGAGTTAATTTCTCTAGTCTTCCTTTTATCACTGATGTACCTATAGAAGCTTTTCTTATTGGAACCATAGTCAGACTGTTGAGGGAATTACACCATGTGCCAGGAATTATGCCACAGTCAACAGGGCTTGGCCCTAGGTTCCTGCTTGAAGAAGATGAGTTGCCAATTCGCTGAGTAAATAAGTTGTTTATTTATCTGACATGCAGAGCAGCTTGAGCTGGGTGCTTCCAAAGAGAGACCCTGAACAAAGAAACCCCTGGGCAGTTATATTATACCTTTACAATCTAAATTTCCCACCCCTCACACAACAGTTCTTACTAGTATTAATATTAGGGTCTGGGGTCTTCCTGTTCTTCATTGGGTCCCTTCATTGTCTCTAGGCGGGCTGTTTCTTCTCTTATCTCTAAGGTTACTGCATCAGCTGACAATGGTAGTGGCCTTCCTTGCTTCCTTATCTTCCAATTTGAACCAGCTCTGGGGCCTCCTTTTACTTAACTAGGTAAGTTCAGAATATCTAGGTGAAAATTCACAGCTTGTAGCCTAAGGCTTCAGCAGATTTAGCTACTAATGCTAAGCAAGTTACGCTGAGCAAGTTATGCTAAGCAAGTTCTATATAAGTAGTATACCAAATCGCACGACGGTCCCCCCTTTTGTTTTTATAAGCATACCTGTCTTATAAAGGGTCATCAAGGAGGGTACATCTACACCCTTGCATGCTCCTAAGTATTATATTTCTTAAACAAGTCTGAACACATTGAAAAAAGCAACAGAACAATAAGAACATAACAAATACAGGAAGTAAAATCTTAATAATAGTGGCTAATAGGCTTGATAACCAAGAATTAATTCCCCAGTGGCTGAACAGTGTTTCCCATTAATGTTTTGAGGGACCTGGGTGTAGATGGGAAACTAACAATTGAATAGTTAGCATCTGTTATCGCTTTGCCCATGTTATTGACATAGAAACAGCGAGATTGACTAATAGCTACACAAACACCTCCTTGACTGGCTAAGAATAAATCTAAATACATTTGGGTTTGAAACACCATTTTAGATGTTCCGCTATTGTTTGTATGGAGGCAAAAGCCAGATTAGAGTTAGCTAGTGTACTATTAATAAAAAGTGTTAATCAATGAAAGAAGCCCAGGGAGTATATGGTTCCTGAGGTTGGCCTATTAGGGTCGCTACCCATTCTGGCACAATTATTTTAGTTCTTGATAAATGTAAATATATACAAAGTATTACTAAAAAGGATCTAAGGAGTATTAAGAGTATCAATATCACAAGCTCCCACATTGTGGGAAAATCACCTTGAGGGGGGGAACTAGAGAAAAATTGGGTCCTAATAGAAGCGTAGTATTACAGAAAGCTTTTTAGGGTAAAATACAGCTATTGCCTTTTGAACGGTTGGCATGCATGGAATCTACATCACCACAGTTCCCTAAGCCACACAACCTGCTATCCTAGAGTAGCAGTGGAGGGTGGAGCGGAGTGTATTGTTTGTAACTTTTCCATGCGTTTTGTGCTTTATAACTTTTTATTTGCACATGCCTTTTTGCAGACAGTCACTATCACTGGCAATCCAAAAATATGTATATCTGTTGCACAAATAAAACTGCACTGTTAAGTAGCTGGTTGTCGCAGTTTCTCATTGAACGCAACCATACCCTAGAGTGTGGCCGTGCTAGTTCATGAGCACAACTGGACTGGCAGTGCAGACTGCTATCAGTGTATCCAGAACTGTGGTAGCTTAATATACATATTAGACACGACTGGACTGATAGTGGTAAATTGGACATCACTTAGAATTTAAACCTAGCCACACCTAACCTCCCACCTCGGTGAGGAGAGTTGGAAGGTGGGGGTGGGTGGGCGGTATTTTCTGCTAAATTACTCCACCCCCTTTAACGCAACACACATATAATCAATATAAAGGCTATATGACTAGACCTAAACAGGCTGAGCATTACAGATGTGTGTAATTCATCTGGATGTTTTTCCCAAATTATCAATACCCTGTATTGTTGCAAAGCTCATATAACTGTTAGTGGCTGGTGTAGTATGCATGCACAGCACCAGTTTATGTGTCCAGAGGCGCTTTCCCTAGTTATACTTCCTTGACTTCAACTCTGTGAACAATGTTCCCAATGACCTTTAAAACAATTATTAGTACACCTTCTAGGATGACATGGGCCACAATTGTTTCAGGATAACTGAAGCCAACCATGCTGATAAAACCTGAGTTGTTCTCCTCTTGGGGAATTGCTTGGATATACAGCAGCTCTATATGGATGATGAATACACCAAACAGGACACTGTCCTCTTTTAACAGTATCTAATAGTCCACTTGGCCACGCTGCAGGAGCCGAGTCTCTGGTCCAGGTACTTTCCTCTAGAAAGGAAACAAAACCAACATGGTTCTGGAATTCCTTCTTCCTTAGGGAATTACAATGGTCCTGGCTTTAATCTCCACAGCAGGTTTGGTGGGGTTCTGCATGGCTGGCTGTTATTCATTTAACCAATGTTCCTTTAGGAATTTGTTTAATGTATGAGTGATGAATCCAATTCTCTTTCCCAGTAACTTTTACAGCAAAATAAAAAGTTAATAGCACAGTATATGGACCCTCCCATTTATGGTCCAACTTCATTTTGCAAGAGCGGACTTTTATCATTACTGTATCCCCAAACTGGGTATCATGTATCTGTGTTCCTGCTGGTACTGGTTGAAACCATTTGGCTTGTGCCATATTTTCTGGTAGATGTTTTTGTATTCCCAATCCAAGTCTCATTCATCTCCATCTAAGAGATTGGTCCTAGTGGGGCAAAGGTCCCAGGTACAGCTAAATGCCTGCCAAACACTTTCTGCTGGTCACAACCCTAGAGGTTGGTGAGGGGTATTACTAATATACCATAGCACTATTCCTAAAACTTCAGGTCATTTCAAACCCAGTTGACTACAAGTTTGAGCAATTTTATTTTTAAGAGTCCTATTCATTCTTTCCACTTGTCCTGAGGACTGCGAATGATATGGAACAGGTAGCTGTCGCTGTATTCCTAAACTTTTATAAATGTTGTTTAGTATTTCCGCTGAAAAATGAGAACCCCTATCGGATTCTATGGTTTCAGGTATTTCATATCTGGGAATGATTTCCCGCAAGAGTGCTTTGACCACTCCCACAGTATCAGCTTTCCTGGTGGGAAAAGCTTCTACCCATCCTGAGAGTTGATCCACAGTCACCAGCAGGTGCTTAAGTCTGCTCACAGGAGGCATGTCAGCCTAATCAATTTACAGGTTTGGGAATGGGAACCATGCCCACGGTCATCCTCCAGCCTTCTGCTTGGATTTTGAGTTGGAAAACGTCCAACATGTGGGACAAGAACTCACAATCCTTTTTACTGCCATATGTATTCCTGGAGCTGCCCACATTATCTCATTCTGGTTAACAATTGCTACCACCCCTCCATGTGTTTTATCATGAAACCCCCTAGCCAAAGTCATTACATATTTTCTTGGTGAAATGGATTTTCCTCCAATAGTCCAAATTCCAGTTTCATCTTTCACAGCCTCCCAACTTCCCCATCAAGCCCATTCTTCCTGAGTGACCTCTGCATATATTTGGGCTGCATTATTGATATCTGGCCAATCACTAGTAGAGGGAGTTGTTATAGCAGTACACTTGTATATAGGTTGGCAGGCAGCAGCTTTTACTGCTTTATCTGCCAATTCATTATTCTTTTCAGTTTCACTGGATCCTTTGATATGAGCTGGACAGTGTACTACAGCAATTTCCCTTGGAAGATTGATAGCTTCCAACAGCATCAAGATTTCAGACTGTCCTGGTTTTGCCTGGGATGGAGCTCACTTTCTTCTTAGTAGCTGGTGCAGTGCTGTGTTTTGGCTCTGATGTGAGAACAATGTTGATAGCACACTGATGGTTTTAGTTGTTGCTGGGTGATGTTTATACTAAGTCAAGGACTTTTCAGTTTCTCAGGCCCTGCCAGCGAAGAGGGCTGGGGGGGCACAAGAAATTGGGATGGGACACAGCCAGGACAGGTGACATGAACTAGCCAAAGAGGTATTCCATACCATATGACATCATGCTGAGTATATAAACTGGGGGAAGAAGGATGAAGGGGGGGACATCTGGCATTATGACGTTTGTCTTCCCAAGTAACCGTTACGCCTGATGGAGCCCTGCTTTCCTGGGGATGGCTGAACACCTGCCTGCCCATGGGAAGTGCTGAATGAATTCCTTGCTTTGCTTTGCTTGCATGGCTTTTGCTTTACCTATTAAATTGTTCTTATCTCAACCCTTGAGTTTTACATTCCTTTCTGATTCTCCTTCCCATCCCTCTGGGTGAGGGGGAGCGAGCAAGCGGCTGCGTGGTGCTTGGTTGCCGGCCAGAGTTAAACCATGACACAGACCCATTAGAAATATTTTTTTTCCCGCTGAGGTAAGGAATCCTTATTCTTTCCATAGCATACCCATTGCATGACACACTTCAAAGGTATATTTAGAATCAGTATAAATAGTTATCTGTTGATTACATCCCCACCAGGCTGCTCTTGCTAAAGCAGTTAATTTAGCCTCTTGGGCACTCACTAAGGGTCACAGAGGTTTTAAGTACCTCTAAGTTTCTCACCACTGCATAGCCCGTGTGTCATTTTCCATTCATGTAATACAAAGACCCATCGGTGGAAAGGGTTAGATCAGCATTCTCCAGAGGTTGATGTCACAGATCTTCCCGTAGGTGGCTGGAGTGGAACACTACCATAGCACAATCATGATGTGGCTCACCATTGGAGGGAACAGGTAGTAAATTTGCAGGATTCAAAACATTACATCTTTTTAAAGTAATATTTTCTGCATTTTAAACTGTTAATCCATAGCAACGTGCTCTTTGTGGGGACAATGCTTGTGTAGCATGTTGTTTAAGAATCAGTTCTACTTTGTGCGGGACATACACGGTTGTTGGGTGACCGAGAACTAATGGTTTGCTCTTTTTCGTGATAGTTGCTGTTGCTGCTATTGCTTTAGCACAGGAATTATTCCCCACCACTACAGGATCCAGATGAGTAATAAACCACAGGGTGGCGATGTGGATCTAGCTTTTGAGTAAGGACTCCACTAGCTAGTCCTTTGTTCTCATGCACAAATAGTTCAAAGGGCTTGGAGTAATCCGGCAATCCCAATGCCGGAGCAGAAGCTAAAGCTCCTTTTATAGTTTGGAAAGTCTTTTCTCTCTCTGGACATCAACTTCCTCTGCCTTGGTAGCATCTGTCCATAGCTGGCTTAACTCCTCTAGCCCCAGTATCGAGGGTCTGCAGTATCCTATTGTGCCTAAAAATCCTCACAGTTGTTTTCTTTGTTACCGGTTGAGGTATTTCTACAATAGCCTGGACCCATTCTAGGTCTACTAATCTCTGTCCTTCTTTTAATATGAATTCTAAATATTTTACTTCCTGCTGACACAACTGAAGCTTAGAAAGAGATGCATGGTGACCTTTTTTTTCTGCTAAAGCCGTACATAGACAAATAGTATCTTTCAAGCAATCTTTGTATGTCTTGCTGGCAAGTAACAAATCATCTACATATTGTACACATATAGAACCTCCAGGTAATATAATATCTTTTAAATTTTCTCCTTGCCAACCCAGCACATGATCCTTAAAATAGTTGCAGGTGTCAGAGGCAGCTTGGTCCACAAACACACTTGCTGCCAATTCATTATTAAAATTCTGGAGAATCATTCCCTCATACTTCAACAAAGCCTGTTGCAATCTTCCCCAGTAGTCACTGGGGTGTTCCCCTGGCCTCTGTCTACATTCCTGTACTTTTAGTTCAATTTACTCTTATCTCCTGGCAAGCTCTAATCACATTTATCAGATTTCTAACCACTATTCAGCAATTATCTCTATCTGTTTGATTATTATAATCCCAATTAGGATCAGCCTAAGGCCAGGCAGTGTGATTTCCCCTGGCTGTAGGGATAATTCCACATTCTTTTCAATTATCTTTCTGTCTGGACCTGGATGGAACAACTCTCTCAATAACAGGTTAACATCAGTCCAGGATGGATTATATCCCAAATATATATTGGAAAATAATAATGCACATAGACCTGCATCTTCCTTTAACCTGGGCATTTGATTTCCCCACATAACCAAATCCCTGGGGTTCCAGGGGTGATGGGTGTATACATGTAACACTGGAGGTGGGGGAGGAACAGTTCACATGCACACACCCATCTCTCCACCACTGGCTGCATTGCAAGAGGATTAGGGATAACGTTAGAAAACACAGAGTAAGGCCCAGCAGAAGCAGTGAGGACAGCAGAGGCAATTTGGGGGGGGAACCAACAAGCAATACAAAGGGAGGAGTATAGGGTGGTGCAGTTACCCACAGCTGCTGCAGCTGAAGTTCTCCTCAAGGTTTTCGTACTCGTTTTTGATCATCCTCTTTATGGTGGTCATAAGCCAAATTATTCCATACATATCAATAATCCATTTGCTGAAATTTTTTTTCACCTTCCAAAATTTTCCAGAGGGTAGCTAATTTCTTTAATTCAAAGGATCCTTCGCGGGGCCATACCCCTGCTCCTCTAAGTGCTGGCCAGTCTTCCTTACATAACATTACAAGTGAGTTGATTAATCTGAAGAAGGATGCGCATACTAACTTGTAAAACTCAAGGTCCTTTGTGTGGGCCCAAAGGATAACATCAACAGGAGGCCTCACACATCAAGTAGAATATGAGTTAGAACAGAGTCAAAATTGCTGACCCCCTGCAGTGCTTGAGAAGGGATAATACTTAACAGGGTCAATACAAGGAAAGTCTAACACTAAATCTTTTGAAAATGAAATATCATAATGGACTCAAGAAACAAAGAGTATGCTTTAAACTCTTTGCAAAACATGGTCAAGTTCCAAGCCTCTGTGTCTATGCACAGTCACTAAAATCTATAGAATCACAGAATGGTTTTGGTTGGAAGGGACCTTTAAAGGTCATCTAGTTCCAAGCCCCTGCTGTGGGCAGGGACATTTTCCACTAGATCAGGTTGCTCAAAGTTCCATGCAACCTGACCTTGAACACTTCCAGGAATGGGGCATCCACAACTTCTCTGGGCAACCTATTCCAGTGCCTCACCACCCTAACCATAAGAAGTTTCTTCCTTATATCCAATCTAAACCTACCCTCTTTCAGTTTAAAGCCGTCGCCCCTTGTTCTGTCACTACAGGCCCTCTGTTCATCTTCGTAGATGATCTTCATAGCTTCCAGGAGGATCTATCTGTTCCATGATCTTACTGGACACAGAGGTGAGGCTGACTGGTCAGGAGTTCCCAGGGTCCTCCTTTCCACTCTTTTTAAGAATGGGTGTGATGTTTCCCTTTTTCCAATCACCAGGGACTTTGCCTGACTGCCATGACTTTTCAAATATGATGGAGAGCGGCTTAGTGACTACATCTGCCAGTTCCCTCAGGACCCTGGGATGCATCTCATTGGGTTCCATGGACTTGTGTATGTCCAGGTTCCTCAGGTGGTCTTGAAGCTGATCTTTTCCTATGATGGGAGGCACTTCATTCCCCTAGTCCCTGCCTTGAGATTCAGGGACTTGAGAAATGTGGGAAGAACAATTGCCAGTGAAGCCTGAGGCAAAAAAAATTGTTGAGTACCTCTTCTTTCTCCTTGTGAGTTGTCACCAGATCCCCTGTCTCATTTTTCAGGGGGGGTGGTGGTGGTGGTGGTAGTGGTGTTTCTTTTGTTGTCCTTTTATGACTAACTTACTAGTAGAAGCCCTTATTATTCTTCACGTCCCTTGCTAAATTTAGCTCCAGCTGTGCCTTAGCTTTCCTAATCCTGTTAGGGATTCCTGAGCAGTATCCCTATATTCTTCCCAGGATGGATGTCCCTGCTTCCAATGCCTATGCATTTCCCTCTTGTGTTTCAGTTTGACCAGGAGGCCCTTACTCAGCCATGCTGGTCTCCTGCCTTCCTTGCCTGATTTCTTGCACGTGGAAAATGAGAGTTCTTGTGCTCTGAGAAAAATGTCCTTAAAGAATTGCCAGCTCTTATCTGCTCCTTTATCACTGAAGGCAGGTCCCCAGGAGGTCCCATCCACCAGTCCCTTAAACAACTGAAAGTTCACTTTCCTAATGTTTAGGGTCTAGACTATATTTTTCATCTGGCCTGTATCCCTCAAGATCATGAATACCACTGGGGCATGATCACTGCAGCCCAGGGTACCACCAGTCTTGACCTCTCCAATAAGTTCCTCTGCATTGGTGAGCAACAGGTACAGTAATGCATCTCCTCTGGTTGGGCTTAGAAATCACCTAGCTTAGCAAGTTATCCTCAATGCACTCCAAGAGTCTCCTGGACTGCTTACAACTTGCTGTGCCTCTTTTCCAGCAGATGTCAGAGTGGTTGAAGTCTCTCAGCAGGATCAGGGCCTGGGAGTGTGATGCTTCATGTAGTTTGAAGTAAGAATGCTTCATCAACATCCTCCCCTTGATCAGATGGCCTGTAGTAAATACCAACCGCAAAGTTTCCTTTGTTGGCTTGGTGTCTAATTTTCACCCATAAGCTCTTCACCTGTACACTGCTGTTTTTCAGGCAGCTCTGTGCAATCAATCATTTTTTTTACGTAGAGGGCAACCCCCACCCCTCCTTCCTTTCCTGTCTCTCCTGAACAGTCTATAGCCGTTGATTGCAGTCCTCCAGTCATGCTATTCATCCCACCAAGTTTCAGTGATAGCAAGAAGATCATAGCTTTCTAGCTGCACAGTGGTTTCCAGCTCCTCTTGTTTCTTACCCATGCTGCATGCATTGCAATAGAGACACTTCATTTGGACTGTCTCATCTTTTGGAGGAACTTTTTTGGAGGGTTGGGGGGCATTCCTCACTCACTACTCTGGTAGGTGCACTCATCTACCCTGTTGCTTGTGAATACACAAGTGTCACAGCTTTGGACACCCCACCCCCCCACCCCCACACCCCCAAGTTCATCAGTTTAAAATGCAATTCACCGAGTCAGCCAATCTGCCAGCAGAGTCTCCTTCCTCTTCTAGATAGGTAGATCCCAGCCCTCCCCAAAAATCTGTATTTATTTAAGAATGTCCTGTGATCATAGAAGCTAAAGCCCTGGGTGACGACACCAGCCGCAAAGCCAGGTGTTGATCTGCATGATGGGTCAACATCTGCCCACACACCTATCTCTAACTTTCAAGATAGAGGAGAAGATCACTTGGGCCCCTGTCCCCTTCACTTGTGCCCCCAGCGCTCTGAAGTCCTGCTTGACCTTGCCTAAATTATGCTTGGCTGTGTCATTGGTGTCCACATGGAAAAGAAGTAGGGGATAGTAGTCTGTGCTTTTTACCAGTTGTGGCTGTGTCTCTGTGACATCCTGGATCTTGGTTCTTGACAATCAGCAAACTTCCCTTGAGTGTATATCAGCCTGGCAGATCAGTGCCTCGGTGCTTCTCAGTAGAGTCACCCACTGCTAGCACTCGCTGCTTCCTTTTGCAGCTTTTTGCAGCTTAGATGCTTGTATTTGTGGCTTACACCAATTTACTCATAGTGAATAGGTCTGGAATGAAAAGCATACTTGAAGTTCAGGTTAAATGCCTGTTAGTCTAAGTAATGAGAGAAAATAGGCAATATTAATCAATTTTTAACAAAGCAGGACACAGAAACTAGATGGTTATTTTCTGTTTTATAGGTTGTTCTTTATGTTGCGATGCATTTTTTCTTTATATTGCCCAAATGGTGTTTTAACTTAAAATTTTCTTTAAAATCTTTAGATCCAAAGTATTCTGAAACATCCCTTACTTTAATGCAAATTAATGGATTCACTGTGAATTCTAATTACATATTAAAAGAAAAACAGAGAAAGAAAACATTAACTTCTAGAATTAGTGGCATGGTCAAAATGTGTTAAAACTTTCTGTCTTCTGTGTAAAAGTCACAGAATGCTAATAGAAGGTTAATAGTTGCTTTTGCTGCCCCTTCCTCCACACTGGGAAAGAAGTATATTCTCAGTCAGTTTCTTAGGTTGATTTTTAAAGAAGTTGAAATAAATGAGTGGTCTGACTGATTCAGAAGCTATAAAAGATTACTAAGTACATCATGGATTACAAAGTTTTAAACATGTTTTTGAGGGAAGAAATAATTATGCCAACCAGCAGGAATCAGACGTTGAGAAGAATGTGTGGAAAAGTTATACCAGATCTCCTCTCTCCAACACAGTTTTAATTAAGTGAAATAATTAAATATCTAAAGCTCAATTAGCCTATAATAGCAATTTGAAAAATTCTGTGTTCTGTTTCTTGAGCTTTTTGAAGAACAAGAAATTGGATATGCTGATGTTTTCCAGCCAACTAAAGGATGAAAATAAAAATGTCTCCATAGAAACAAAGCTTCTTTCTAGATGGTTTCTCAAGATATGCCTGAACTAGAAGCAGATGTCTGATTTGAGAACCTTCAGTGTAAATGAATGACTTATCAGCAGGTATTGGAAATAATGTGGAAGTCCTATTAAAGGGCCCTGGGTTCCTGTCACTCAGGAAGCCCCTGCCAAAACAGGGTTGGTTGTCCAAATAAAATAGAATAAATTCTCATTAGGCTTTAGCTTTTCTCAGGAAATTATTTTCTCTGCATGTTCTTTCTCCTGTGAATCTGAACATAAGTTGTTTCTTCTGTTCATCTATTCTGCTGGCTCTCACTTTCTCCAACCTCTTTTTGGATAACACTTGATATGTGCTGCTACTTTAAGAGTTGTGACATTTGTGATTTTTAACCCCCCAACCCTCTTTCCCCCACCTCCTGTGATAAAATAACAACCAGAAAAGAATCTAACAAGGCATTGCATGCCTGTTGAGAGAGAACAACCTTGATTTAAGGAGAGAACAGAAAATATGTGACAGGGGAAGTGGATCAGCAAAGTTATAGACGGCTAATTTCTCCAGTTTGTGTGAATTTATAGATTATGTTGTAGCCCTTGACAGTATAACACCAAGTGTTGCTAAAAGAAAAAGATTTTTCTTTTAGAGGGACCACAACTTTGAAAGAGTTTCGATAAATGTGTCAGCTTTGATTACTGATGATACACTTCTAGGATTCAAAATCAGATTATAGGGGGTTTTTTTGGTGTTCGGTGTGTCGTTGTAGTCATCTCCGTGTCCCCCCGTCCCCCCCATCTGACTAAGAAGTATGTACATTTTGGTTTTTCTTTCCTTTTGAAATTATTGAGAAATTTATCTGCAGTTAATAATGTGTTGTTCTAATTTAACATTTGTGCTGCATTTGCACTTTCTAGCATCAATTTTGGACCCAGACACCATTGCACTAAGCACTGTGCAAATGCAAGGCTAGAATTTGTTTACTTACAGCCAACAGATGAAAAACTTTATCACAGACCTTTCAGAAGCAGACAGGACATGTTTTCCAATGTTTCTAGATTGAAAGTCAAGACCATATTCCCCGCTGCTCATCTCTGCTTTTTTTCAGTGTCTAAGATGTACATAGTGATGCTTTTAATAATACTCAAATGGATAAATGTGAATAAAACACAAAACAAGGCTTCTGAAAAGCCTCAGTATTACTATGCAGCGTTGTTGTGGGTTAACTAAGCACCACAGCTTGCTCACTTCTCCCCCCACCCCAAGTGGAACAGGGGAAAAGGAAAGGAAGAGTAAAAGCAAGAAAACTTGGCGATTAAGATAAAACAGCAAAAAAATTGTTTAGTAAGTGAAGGCTAAGTGGATAAAGAGAGAATAAAAAAAAACCCCAACAAGTGATGCAAAGGTAATCACCCACCACCTCCTGTAGGTAGACTGATGCCCAGACAGTTCCTGATCAGAAGATGGCTAACCCCCCCCTAAAATCCCCTCTTTTCCCTTAATTGCCAAGCATGACATAATACGCTATGGAATATTGTAGGGGACTAAAATAAGTTGACCTTGTAGAGGAACAAGGCTGAATTGGCAGAGCTGTTAGTGTACAGATAAGCGGCCAAATTTGGCAGTGAAACCCCAAGAGTGTGAACAGCTCGTAATAAGTAACTGCTTTGCTACACATAGACAAATTCCCAGGTGCTTGCTGCACGTAGCCACATTCCAGGGCAGAACTTGGGTAGATAAGCATTTGTATATAACTAGCATTTATGTATGCAATAAACGATCTCACTTCTTCACTGACTTGGTGTCCTGGTTTAACCCCAGCCGGCAACCAAGTACCACACAGCCACTTGCTCACTCCCCCCCACCCGGAGGGGTGGGGAGGAGAATCAGAAAGGAATGTAAAACTTGAGGGTTGAGATAAGAACAATTTAATAATTTAAACAGAATAAAGAGGTAAGAACAACAACAATAACAATAATAACAATTAAAACAGAAAGGTGGGGGAAAAGGATAAAATCCAAAGGAAAAGGGAAAAGGAAAAAAACAAGTGATGCACAGTACAACTGCTCACCACTCTCTGACCGATGCCCAGCCAGCCCCCAAGCAACGATCCCCCCAGCTAACCCTCCAAGTTTTATATACCAAGCATGACGTCCCATGGTATGGAATACCTCTTTGGCTGGTTCAGGTCAGCTGACCTGGCTGTGTCCCTTCCCAGTCTCACATTCTTTACATCTTGCCCAGTCTGAACAGGCCCAAGACCTGCTGCTTGAGCTATCTCTTCTTTAATTTGTTCAAAGGCTTGTCGTTGCTCAGGACCCCATTTAAAATCATTCTTTTTCAGGTCACGTGATAAAGAGGGCTTACAATCAAACTGTAATTTGTGCATTCTCCAAAAACTGATGACACCTAAGAAAGCCTGAGTGTCTTTCTTATTAGTTGGTGGAGACATCGCTGCTATTTTGTTGATCACATCCATTGGGATCTCACGACGTCCATCTTGCCATTTTATTCCCAAAACTGGATCTCCTGTGCGGGTCCCTTGACTTTACTCTGTTTTATGGCAAAACCAGCTTTCAGAAGGATTTGGACTATTTTCTCCCCTTTCTTGAAAACTTCTTCTGCTGTATCACCCCATATGATGATGTCATCAATGTATTGCAGATTTTTTGGAGCTCCACCCTGTTCTAGTGCAGCCTGGATCAGCAGATGGTAGGGCTGTGTTTCCACCCCTGGGGCAGTTGATTCCAGATGTATTGGACGCCCCTCCAAGTTGAAAAAAACCTGTGGCCTGCACTCCGCAGCCAAAGGGATTGAGAAAAATGCATTTGCACTATCAATAGTGGCATACCACTTGGCTGCCTTTGATTCCAGTTCATATTGAAGTTCTAGCATGTCCGGCACTGCAGCACTCAATGGCGGCGTGACTTCATTCAGGCCACGATAGTCCACTGTTAGTCTCCACTCTCCATTAGATTTTCACATTGGCCATATGGGGCTATTAAAGGGTGAGTGGGGCCTGCTGATCACTCCTTGGTTCTCTAGTTGGTGAATCAGCTCCTGGATGGGAATCAAGGAGTCTTGGTTTGTGTGGTGTAGGGAATGGAGGCAGTGAGTTGTTTTGACATTGATAATATGCAGCTGTGGCCTTGCTTTGACGATGTGCAGCTGTGATCCTGCAGCAAAGAGGTAAATAACTTTGAGGGAGTATGAGAAGAAACCCAGGTGAGACAGAAACAAAGGAGGAATGTGATCTCACCTCTAGAAAATAAGGATACAGTGTGAACAGCAGAGAGTAGCCTATAGTGAACAGCGGCTGGGTGCGTGGACAGTAGAGTTTGACCAATAATAAAGCTTTTAGCAGCGCGTGTACAGAGTATAAACTTATAAAAGCTGTAACTAACTAACAATAAAAGTCTGCTTCACCATCCTTGCAATGTCTGTGCCTCGTATGCCACAAATGGCGCCCCACAGTGGGGTTTTTTAAGGAGGGAGGCTCACAGAGCCCGAACCGGTGGCATAGCCCGACTGAACCAGGAGCCACGGAAAATTTTGTGCACCCATCACCTTAAAAAACAGATGAATAGTTGGGAACGATGGGAGGGAAGTTATCCTGAGATCAACAGCGCAACCTGGATGTATTGCGACGGCTGCTTGCAACTCAGTAGAGAGCTGTGACGGGTCCGCAGCTAATGACTCTGTTAGAATGGATCCGTGACAAAGTGCCAGACTTTCCACCTGATGGCACTTTGCAAATTTCTGCCTGGCAAGCGGTCGGCAGACGATTGTATGATGCTGCCGCGGAGGGGGACTCCGCGGTGGGGAATACATTTAGCAACCTTGTGGCAAATTCTAGCTACTCTTCTTCAAGTTTCGACTAATTCTACTAACTGCTAAACCAGAAGAGGCTGTAAATTCCAACAACAGCTCGAGCACTGAACCAGGGGAGGCTGTAAATTCCACCGACAGTGCGGCTCTTCTCAACACACCGTCAACGATGGCAACTCCGTCTGAACCTCCTCTGCCCCCAAAGCTCCTGTCACCGATTGCAGCGACCCTCACAACACAGGACCAAGTGTGGGAACAGTACAACTGTTAAGTTCAGACTGGGCAAGATGTGAAGAACATGCTCTATAGTAATTATTCCATTATACTAATGGAATTGTAGAAAGGACCAATGGTCTCTTAAAACGACTTTTGAAACCTCACGAGGGAAATTGGGATGTCCGCTTGTGGGAAGCTGTTAAAGGTGTAAATGATAGATGAGGGGTAAACGGATGCCCCAAAATAACCGCTTTTTGCCCAACGGCTCCTTCCTTGATTCCCTCATTAAAGGGACCAAATGATTTAAAGAACCCAGCTCACTTCCCAGGGCAACCCGTTCTGGTGGCACTTCCTACTGTGGGAAACATACCACTGGTACTGAAAGCCCCACTGAATGCATGTGCTTGGGTGGCCTCTGATGCCCTGGGAAAGGAACATAAGATAAATACCCATCATTTTAACTCTTTTTGCCTCAGGGAGGCAAACTCTGTTGTTTTATTTTTGCAGGAGAACTCCGAGGGACACTGAGAACATGAACTATAAATAGATGAAAATTCAAAGCCCTAAATTTTAAAATTACTAATAGTAAAATTGGACTGGTACTACTTTTTTGTATTTTCCCACTTACGCATAACCAAAAGGGTGCTGAATGGCCTTGGTCTAAAGTTACTGTTGGGTATACTGGTTTTACCGGGCAGTATCCAAAGAATCACTTTCCAAATTTGGCCACTGTAGTACTGCATGATGATAAGCCCTATTCCCCACTTGAATGGGAGTGGGATAGGAAAGACTGGATCAGAACCTTGACTGGAATAATTGGAGAAAAGATTACGGTAGGATGTAGAAAAGTGGAAGGACTTCTCTATGAAAAGGCCTCTTTAATTACCATCTCTGGGAATCTTTTGGATCCAAATTTAACAACCAGAATTCACCCCAGTATTTCAGCAAAACTTTGTCATACTGCTGAGTGGGAATGTGATAAGCAAGAATACCTTATTATGTGCTGTCGCCAAAAGCACGTCGGCAATTATACCACCCTGGACCCAAGTACCAACAACGTTGAGATCTCTAAATCTTGTAAAAATGACAAGACTGACTGTTGGTATAACTTCACCTTGACGAGGCCTGTCTATGTGGTGTGTAATTGGCGAAGCAATCCGGCAAACCAATCAGATCTATTGAGTCTGACCTTCAAATTCAAAATAAATGCTGTAACTAAAACCCCAGTGATGCTTGTTGCAATAGTCACACACCATGGCATGGACACCACCCTCACACTAAATGATAAAAATAAAGTTTTACCCCCTTTTATGGTGGCTCAGGGTGACAACATCTCCATACGATGCAGATTAATTACTGAGTCCCTTATTGTGCCAACAAACAGCTATGGAGTTGAACCCCATGGTTCTATTTTGTCATGTAAAAACCAAAGCCAAGACTGTTGGCTGAATTTGACTGCAGTGCAGTACCCCTATAAGATTATGCGTGGTATAAAAAGCACAAAATACTGGGGTGAACTCAGGATGGAAGTCATTACACCTACCACTCAACCAATGGCTCTACCCAATCCAAAATTTTTTGAAATTGGACCATACATAATCAGAAATACAGGTCAGCAACAAATGTTGTTTAATCCAGAATGGTCTCTTAAACGAGTTGAGTTGTTGATGCAAGTTAATGTTTCAGATATTCAGCCAGCCTGCTCTCCTTTCCTAAAACCCTCTTACGAGGGATGGATAACCTGGCTGCAGAAACGGACACCTTCTGGGAAATGGACTTGGAGAGACCTAACTGGTGTTTTGGGAACAGGATTGGGGGTTCTGAATGGCATTGACTCAGAGATATTAATGAACAAATTGGCAACTACAGCTAATGATCTGGCAGGATTGCAACGACCTTTGCAATCTTCCCTATTGGCTCTGGGAACTAACCAGTGGCAGTTAGCAGATGTGCTACCAAAATGGGAAAAGGTGAATGTGGAAGATCACGAATTGATTGTAGATGCACTTGGTATAATCCAAAATAACCTTTCTTTGGCTCTTAGTTGTATCCGGGCACGTTATGGATACAATCAGTGGCTGCCTCGATTATTAGAGAAGGTGAAGTGTAGAGGGATTTTTAAAGGACCGAGGACATATGTTACCATTGTCCGGGTTGGACAACCCAGGCCTGTTAGTTGAAGCTGCAGAGCAGTTTTAAATAGTTCTGGGAACAAGCAGTGGGAGAAGGAAAACAAGCTCTGCACAAACAAGAAGCCAGGTGCAGAGCAAGTCCTGGGAACCGCGAAATCAGCACACTCTCATCGGCACACTGATCAGGCGCCTGCAGCATGCTCACCGATCAGCGACACGGACGCCCGCGTGGGCAGAGACTTTTATCCAATCACCTGTGTGTAAAGTCTTGTGAGCGGTTGGTTTAAGTTATAAATATGACCTGTTTGTTTAATAAAGTGAGCACGGCATGTAGCCATATAGGTGTGATTGTCGTGACTTGGCCGACTCTCCACGGGGGACCCTCTTCATCTGGCACCCGAACAGGGACCCATTTATTCGATTAAATGCGGTTCAGCTTAAATGCTGTTCGCTTAAATGCGGAAGTCTCTGTGCATCGGACCCAAAGGGAAGTTGTCCGATTAGGGAGCTGGAGGTCGGAGGCGGGTGGAACCTGGAAGGTGAAAAGCGGAGTCCAGAGTTCGGTGTAGAGCTGCAGATCGCAGCTTTTCCAGGTTTCTTCAATTTAGCTATTACCTTGTAGAAGAATGGCTGCAGAAGAGTGGCCACAGAATCCCTAAAGATCTGCACAATCCAGGCCTGGAATTAGAATAGGCCTGGAATTAGAATTGTGCTGAAGTTGTTGTGCTGAAGTTAACAAGAAAGTGGCCTTGATCTATTCTTGAATCCTGAGACCAAGTAACTTTGTTGTACTACCCACCCGTGGCTGTAACAAGCTGCAGCTGTTAGGGAAGACAGGTGCAAGGCCAAGGGAGATAGAGAACGGATTCAGCCAACAGTCTTGGCTTTGGTTTTTACATGACAAAATAGAACCATGGGGTTCAACTCCATAGCTGTTTGTTGGCACAATAAGGGACTCAGTAATTAATCTGCATCGTATGGAGATGTTGTCACCCTGAGCCACCATAAAAGGGGGTAAAACTTTATTTTTATCATTTAGTGTGAGGGTGGTGTCCATGCCATGGTGTGTGACTATTGCAACAAGCATCACTGGGGTTTTAGTTACAGCATTTATTTTGAATTTGAAGGTCAGACTCAATAGATCTGATTGGTTTGCCGGATTGCTTCGCCAATTACACACCACATAGACAGGCCTCGTCAAGGTGAAGTTATACCAACAGTCAGTCTTGTCATTTTTACAAGATTTAGAGATCTCAACGTTGTTGGTACTTGGGTCCAGGGTGGTATAATTGCCGACGTGCTTTTGGCGACAGCACATAATAAGGTATTCTTGCTTATCACATTCCCACTCAGCAGTATGACAAAGTTTTGCTGAAATACTGGGGTGAATTCTGGTTGTTAAATTTGGATCCAAAAGATTCCCAGAGATGGTAATTAAAGAGGCCTTTTCATAGAGAAGTCCTTCCACTTTTCTACATCCTACCGTAATCTTTTCTCCAATTATTCCAGTCAAGGTTCTGATCCAGTCTTTCCTATCCCACTCCCATTCAAGTGGGGAATAGGGCTTATCATCATGCAGTACTACAGTGGCCAAATTTGGAAAGTGATTCTTTGGATACTGCCCGGTAAAACCAGTATACCCAACAGTAACTTTAGACCAAGGCCATTCAGCACCCTTTTGGTTATGCGTAAGTGGGAAAATACAAAAAAGTAGTACCAGTCCAATTTTACTATTAGTAATTTTAAAATTTAGGGCTTTGAATTTTCATCTATTTATAGTTCATGTTCTCAGTGTCCCTCGGAGTTCTCCTGCAAAAATAAAACAACAGAGTTTGCCTCCCTGAGGCAAAAAGAGTTAAAATGATGGGTATTTATCTTATGTTCCTTTCCCAGGGCATCAGAGGCCACCCAAGCACATGCATTCAGTGGGGCTTTCAGTACCAGTGGTATGTTTCCCACAGTAGGAAGTGCCACCAGAACGGGTTGCCCTGGGAAGTGAGCTGGGTTCTTTAAATCATTTGGTCCCTTTAATGAGGGAATCAAGGAAGGAGCCGTTGGGCAAAAAGCGGTTATTTTGGGGCATCCGTTTACCCCTCATCTATCATTTACACCTTTAACAGCTTCCCACAAGCGGACATCCCAATTTCCCTCGTGAGGTTTCAAAAGTCGTTTTAAGAGACCATTGGTCCTTTCTACAATTCCATTAGTATAATGGAATAATTACTATAGAGCATGTTCTTCACATCTTGCCCAGTCTGAACTTAACAGTTGTACTGTTCCCACACTTGGTCCTGTGTTGTGAGGGTCGCTGCAATCGGTGACAGGAGCTTTGGGGGCAGAGGAGGTTCAGACGGAGTTGCCATCGTTGACGGTGTGTTGAGAAGAGCCGTGCTGTCAGTGGAATTTACAGCCTCCCCTGGTTCAGTGCTCACGCTGTTGTTGGAATTTACAGCCTCACCTGGTTTAGCACCATTAGTAGAATTAGTCGAAACTTGAAGAAGAGTAGCTAGAATTTGCCACAAGGTTGCTAAATGTATTCCCCACCGCGGAGTCCCCCTCCGCGGCAGCATCATACAATCGTCTGCCGACCGCTTGCCAGGCAGAAATTTGCAAAGTGCCATCAGGTGGAAAGTCCAGCACTTTGTCACGGATCCATTCTAACAGAGTCACTAGCTGCGGACCCGCCACAGCTCATTGCTGAGTTGCAAGCAGCCGTCGCAATACATCCAGGCTGCGCTGTTGATCTCGGGATAACTTCCCGCCCATCGTTCCCAACTATTCATCTGTTTTTTAAGGTGATGGGTGCACAAAATTTTCCGTGGCTCCTGGTTCAGTCGGGCTATGCCACCGGTTCGGGCTCTGTGAGCCTCCCTCCTTAAAAAACCCCACTGTGGGGCGCCATTTGTGGCGTACGAGGCACAGACATTGCAAGGATGGTGAAGCAGACTTTTATTGTTAGTTAGTTACAGCTTTTATAAGTTTATACTCTGTACACGCGCTGCTAAAAGCTTTATTATTGGTCAAACTCTACTGTCCACGCACCCAGCCGCTGTTCACTATAGGCTACTCTCTGCTGTTCACACTGTATCCTTATTTTCTAGAGGTGAGATCACATTCCTCCTTTGTTTCTGTCTCACCTGGGTTTCTTCTCATACTCCCTCAAAGTTATTTACCTCTTTGCTGCAGGATCACAGCTGCACATCGTCAAAGCAAGGCCACAGCTGCATATTATCAATGTCAAAACAACTCACTGCCTCCATTCCCTACACCACACAAACCAAGACTCCTTGATTCCCATCCAGGAGCTGATTCACCAACTAGAGAACCAAGGAGTGATCAGCAGGCCCCACTCACCCTTTAATAGCCCCATATGGCCAATGTGAAAATCTAATGGAGAGTGGAGACTAACAGTGGACTATCGTGGCCTGAATGAAGTCACGGCACCATTGAGTGCTGCCTTACCAGACATGCTAGAACTTCAATATGAACTGGAATCAAAGGCAGCCAAGTGGTATGCCACTATTGATAGTGCAAATGCTTTTTTCTCAATCCCTTTGGCTGCGGAGTGCAGGCCACAGGTTTTTTTCAACTTGGAGGGGCGTCCAATACATCTGGAATCAACTGCCCCAGGGGTGGAAACACAGCCCTACCATCTGCTGATCCAGGCTGCACTAGAACAGGGTGGAGCTCCAAAAAATCTGCAATACATTGATGACATCATCATATGGGGTGATACAGCAGAAGAAGTTTTCAAGAAAAGGGAGAAAATAGTCCAAATCCTTCTGAAAGCTGGTTTTGCCATAAAACAGCGTAAAGTCAAGGGACCCACACAGGAGATCCAGTTTTGGGGAATAAAATGGCAAGATGGACGTCGTGAAATCCCAGTGGATGTGATCAACAAAACAGCAGCGATGTCTCCACCAACTAATAAAAAAGAAACTCAGGCTTTCTTAGGTGTCATCAGTTTTTGGAAAATGTACTTTCCAAATTACAGTCTGATTGTAAGCCCTCTTTATCATGTGACCCAAAAGAAGAATGATTTTAAATGGGGTCCGGAGCAACAACAAGCCTTTGAACAAATTAAAGAAGAGATAGCTCAAGCAGCAGGTCTTGGGCCTGTTCAGACTGGGCAAGATGTAAAGAATGTGAGACTGGGAAGGGACACAGCCAGGTCAGCTGACCTGAACCAGCCAAAGAGGTATTCCATACCATGGGACGTCATGCTTGGTATATAAAACTTGGAGGGTTAGCTGGGGGGATCGTTGCTTGGGGGCTGGCTGGGCATCGGTCAGAGAGTGGTGAGCAGTTGTACTGTGCATCACTTGTTTTTTTCCTTTTCCCTTTTCCTTTGGATTTTACCCTTTTCCCCCACCTTTCTGTTTTAATTGTTATTATTGTTATTGTTGTTGTTCTTACCTCTTTATTCTGTTTAAATTATTAAATTGTTCTTATCTCAACCCTCAAGTTTTACATTCCTTTCTGATTCTCCTCCCCACCCCTCCGGGTGGGGGGGAGTGAGCAAGTGGCTGTGTGGTACTTGGTTGCCGGCTGGGGTTAAACCAGGACACCAAGTCAGTGAAGAAGTGAGATCGTTTATTGCATACATAAATGCTAGTTATATACAAATGCTTATCTACCCAAGTTCTGCCCTGGAATGTGGCTACGTGCAGCAAGCACCTGGGAATTTGTCTATGTGTAGCAAAGCAGTTACTTATTACGAGCTGTTCACACTCTTGGGGTTTCACTGCCAAATTTGGCCGCTTATCTGTACACTAACAGCTCTGCCAATTCAGCCTTGTTCCTCTACAAGGTCAACTTATTTTAGTCCCCTACAATATTCCATAGCGTATTATGTCATGCTTGGCAATTAAGGGAAAAGAGGGGATTTTAGGGGGGGGTTAGCCATCTTCTGATCAGGAACTGTCTGGGCATCAGTCTACCTACAGGAGGTGGTGGGTGATTACCTTTGCATCACTTGTTGGGGTTTTTTTTTATTCTCTCTTTATCCACTTAGCCTTCACTTACTAAACAATTTTTTTGCTGTTTTATCTTAATCGCCAAGTTTTCTTGCTTTTACTCTTCCTTTCCTTTTCCCCTGTTCCACTTGGGGTGGGGGGAGAAGTGAGCAAGCTGTGGTGCTTAGTTAACCCACAACAACGCTGCATAGTAATACTGAGGCTTTTCAGAAGCCTTGTTTTGTGTTTATTCACATTTATCCATTTGAGTATTATTAAAAGCATCACTATGTACATCTTAGACACTGAAAAAAAGCAGAGATGAGCAGCGGGGAATATGGTCTTGACTTTCAATCTAGAAACATTGGAAAACATGTCCTGTCTGCTTCTGAAAGGTCTGTGATAAAGTTTTTCATCTGTTGGCTGTAAGTAAACAAATTCTAGCCTTGCATTTGCACAGTGCTTAGTGCAATGGTGTCTGGGTCCAAAATTGATGCTAGAAAGTGCAAATGCAGCACAAATGTTAAATTAGAACAACACATTATTAACTGCAGATAAATTTTCTCAATAATTTCAAAAGGAAAGAAAAACCAAAATGTACATACTTCTTAGTCAGATGGGGGGGGACGGGGGGACACGGAGATGACTACAACGACACACCGAACACCAAAAAAACCCCCTATAATCTGATTTTGAATCCTAGAAGTGTATCATCAGTAATCAAAGCTGACACATTTATCGAAACTCTTTCAAAGTTGTGGTCCCTCTAAAAGAAAAATCTTTTTCTTTTTAGCAACACTTGGTGTTATACTGTCAAGGGCTACAACATAATCTATAAATTCACACAAACTGGAGAAATTAGCCGTCTATAACTTTGCTGATCCACTTCCCCTGTCACATATTTTCTGTTCTCTCCTTAAATCAAGGTTGTTCTCTCTCAACAGGCATGCAATGCCTTGTTAGATTTCTTTTCTGGTTGTTATTTTATCACAGGAGGTGGGGGAAAGAGGGTTGGGGGGTTAAAAATCACAAATGTCACAACTCTTAAAGTAGCAGCACATATCAAGTGTTAATCCAAAAAGAGGTGGAGAAAGTGAGAGCCAGCAGAATAGATGAACAGAAGAAACAACTTATGTTCAGATTCACAGGAGAAAGAACATGCAGAGAAAATAATTTCCTGAGAAAAGCTAAAGCCTAATGAGAATTTATTCTATTTTATTTGGACAACCAACCCTTTTTTGGCAGGGGCTTCCTGAGTGACAGGAACCCAGGGCCCTTTAATAGGACTTCCACATTATTTCCAATACCTGCTGATAAGTCATTCATTTACACTGAAGGTTCTCAAATCAGACATCTGCTTCTAGTTCAGGCATATCTTGAGAAACCATCTAGAAAGAAGCTTTGTTTCTATGGAGACATTTTTATTTTCATCCTTTAGTTGGCTGGAAAACATCAGCATATCCAATTTCTTGTTCTTCAAAAAGCTCAAGAAAACAGAACACAGAATTTTTCAAATTGCTATTATAGGCTAATTGAGCTTTAGATATTTAATTATTTCACTTAATTAAAACTGTGTTGGAGAGAGGAGATCTGGTATAACTTTTCCACACATTCTTCTCAACGTCTGATTCCTGCTGGTTGGCATAATTATTTCTTCCCTCAAAAACATGTTTAAAACTTTGTAATCCATGATGTACTTAGTAATCTTTTATAGCTTCTGAATCAGTCAGACCACTCATTTATTTCAACTTCTTTAAAAATCAACCTAAGAAACTGACTGAGAATATACTTCTTTCCCAGTGTGGAGGAAGGGGCAGCAAAAGCAACTATTAACCTTCTATTAGCATTCTGTGACTTTTACACAGAAGACAGAAAGTTTTAACACATTTTGACCATGCCACTAATTCTAGAAGTTAATGTTTTCTTTCTCTGTTTTTCTTTTAATATGTAATTAGAATTCACAGTGAATCCATTAATTTGCATTAAAGTAAGGGATGTTTCAGAATACTTTGGATCTAAAGATTTTAAAGAAAATTTTAAGTTAAAACACCATTTGGGCAATATAAAGAAAAAATGCATCGCAACATAAAGAACAACCTATAAAACAGAAAATAACCATCTAGTTTCTGTGTCCTGCTTTGTTAAAAATTGATTAATATTGCCTATTTTCTCTCATTACTTAGACTAACAGGCATTTAACCTGAACTTCAAGTATGCTTTTCATTCCAGACCTATTCACTATGAGTAAATTGGTGTAAGCCACAAATACAAGCATCTAAGCTGCAAAAAGCTGCAAAAGGAAGCAGCGAGTGCTAGCAGTGGGTGACTCTACTGAGAAGCACCGAGGCACTGATCTGCCAGGCTGATATACACTCAAGGGAAGTTTGCTGATTGTCAAGAACCAAGATCCAGGATGTCACAGAGACACAGCCACAACTGGTAAAAAGCACAGACTACTATCCCCTACTTCTTTTCCATGTGGACACCAATGACACAGCCAAGCATAATTTAGGCAAGGTCAAGCAGGACTTCAGAGCGCTGGGGGCACAAGTGAAGGGGACAGGGGCCCAAGTGATCTTCTCCTCTATCTTGAAAGTTAGAGATAGGTGTGTGGGCAGATGTTGACCCATCATGCAGATCAACACCTGGCTTTGCGGCTGGTGTCGTCACCCAGGGCTTTAGCTTCTATGATCACAGGACATTCTTAAATAAATACAGATTTTTGGGGAGGGCTGGGATCTACCTATCTAGAAGAGGAAGGAGACTCTGCTGGCAGATTGGCTGACTCGGTGAATTGCATTTTAAACTGATGAACTTGGGGGTGTGGGGGTGGGGGGGTGGGGTGTCCAAAGCTGTGACACTTGTGTATTCACAAGCAACAGGGTAGATGAGTGCACCTACCAGAGTAGTGAGTGAGGAATGCCCCCCAACCCTCCAAAAAAGTTCCTCCAAAAAGATGAGACAGTCCAAATGAAGTGTCTCTATTGCAATGCATGCAGCATGGGTAAGAAACAAGAGGAGCTGGAAACCACTGTGCAGCTAGAAAGCTATGATCTTCTTGCTATCACTGAAACTTGGTGGGATGAATAGCATGACTGGAGGACTGCAATCAACGGCTATAGACTGTTCAGGAGAGACAGGAAAGGAAGGAGGGGTGGGGGTTGCCCTCTACGTAAAAAAAATGATTGATTGCACAGAGCTGCCTGAAAAACAGCAGTGTACAGGTGAAGAGCTTATGGGTGAAAATTAGACACCAAGCCAACAAAGGAAACTTTGCGGTTGGTATTTACTACAGGCCATCTGATCAAGGGGAGGATGTTGATGAAGCATTCTTACTTCAAACTACATGAAGCATCACACTCCCAGGCCCTGATCCTGCTGAGAGACTTCAACCACTCTGACATCTGCTGGAAAAGAGGCACAGCAAGTTGTAAGCAGTCCAGGAGACTCTTGGAGTGCATTGAGGATAACTTGCTAAGCTAGGTGATTTCTAAGCCCAACCAGAGGAGATGCATTACTGTACCTGTTGCTCACCAATGCAGAGGAACTTATTGGAGAGGTCAAGACTGGTGGTACCCTGGGCTGCAGTGATCATGCCCCAGTGGTATTCATGATCTTGAGGGATACAGGCCAGATGAAAAATATAGTCTAGACCCTAAACATTAGGAAAGTGAACTTTCAGTTGTTTAAGGGACTGGTGGATGGGACCTCCTGGGGACCTGCCTTCAGTGATAAAGGAGCAGATAAGAGCTGGCAATTCTTTAAGGACATTTTTCTCAGAGCACAAGAACTCTCATTTTCCACGTGCAAGAAATCAGGCAAGGAAGGCAGGAGACCAGCATGGCTGAGTAAGGGCCTCCTGGTCAAACTGAAACACAAGAGGGAAATGCATAGGCATTGGAAGCAGGGACATCCATCCTGGGAAGAATATAGGGATACTGCTCAGGAATCCCTAACAGGATTAGGAAAGCTAAGGCACAGCTGGAGCTAAATTTAGCAAGGGACGTGAAGAATAATAAGGGCTTCTACTAGTAAGTTAGTCATAAAAGGACAACAAAAGAAACACCACTACCACCACCACCACCACCCCCCCTGAAAAATGAGACAGGGGATCTGGTGACAACTCACAAGGAGAAAGAAGAGGTACTCAACAATTTTTTTTGCCTCAGGCTTCACTGGCAATTGTTCTTCCCACATTTCTCAAGTCCCTGAATCTCAAGGCAGGGACTAGGGGAATGAAGTGCCTCCCATCATAGGAAAAGATCAGCTTCAAGACCACCTGAGGAACCTGGACATACACAAGTCCATGGAACCCAATGAGATGCATCCCAGGGTCCTGAGGGAACTGGCAGATGTAGTCACTAAGCCGCTCTCCATCATATTTGAAAAGTCATGGCAGTCAGGCAAAGTCCCTGGTGATTGGAAAAAGGGAAACATCACACCCATTCTTAAAAAGAGTGGAAAGGAGGACCCTGGGAACTCCTGACCAGTCAGCCTCACCTCTGTGTCCAGTAAGATCATGGAACAGATAGATCCTCCTGGAAGCTATGAAGATCATCTACGAAGATGAACAGAGGGCCTGTAGTGACAGAACAAGGGGCGACGGCTTTAAACTGAAAGAGGGTAGGTTTAGATTGGATATAAGGAAGAAACTTCTTATGGTTAGGGTGGTGAGGCACTGGAATAGGTTGCCCAGAGAAGTTGTGGATGCCCCATTCCTGGAAGTGTTCAAGGTCAGGTTGCATGGAACTTTGAGCAACCTGATCTAGTGGAAAATGTCCCTGCCCACAGCAGGGGGCTTGGAACTAGATGACCTTTAAAGGTCCCTTCCAACCAAAACCATTCTGTGATTCTATAGATTTTAGTGACTGTGCATAGACACAGAGGCTTGGAACTTGACCATGTTTTGCAAAGAGTTTAAAGCATACTCTTTGTTTCTTGAGTCCATTATGATATTTCATTTTCAAAAGATTTAGTGTTAGACTTTCCTTGTATTGACCCTGTTAAGTATTATCCCTTCTCAAGCACTGCAGGGGGTCAGCAATTTTGACTCTGTTCTAACTCATATTCTACTTGATGTGTGAGGCCTCCTGTTGATGTTATCCTTTGGGCCCACACAAAGGACCTTGAGTTTTACAAGTTAGTATGCGCATCCTTCTTCAGATTAATCAACTCACTTGTAATGTTATGTAAGGAAGACTGGCCAGCACTTAGAGGAGCAGGGGTATGGCCCCGCGAAGGATCCTTTGAATTAAAGAAATTAGCTACCCTCTGGAAAATTTTGGAAGGTGAAAAAAAATTTCAGCAAATGGATTATTGATATGTATGGAATAATTTGGCTTATGACCACCATAAAGAGGATGATCAAAAACGAGTACGAAAACCTTGAGGAAGAACTTCAGCTGCAGCAGCTGTGGGTAACTGCACCACCCTATACTCCTCCCTTTGTATTGCTTGTTGGTTCCCCCCCCAAATTGCCTCTGCTGTCCTCACTGCTTCTGCTGGGCCTTACTCTGTGTTTTCTAACGTTATCCCTAATCCTCTTGCAATGCAGCCAGTGGTGGAGAGATGGGTGTGTGCATGTGAACTGTTCCTCCCCCACCTCCAGTGTTACATGTATACACCCATCACCCCTGGAACCCCAGGGATTTGGTTATGTGGGGAAATCAAATGCCCAGGTTAAAGGAAGATGCAGGTCTATGTGCATTATTATTTTCCAATATATATTTGGGATATAATCCATCCTGGACTGATGTTAACCTGTTATTGAGAGAGTTGTTCCATCCAGGTCCAGACAGAAAGATAATTGAAAAGAATGTGGAATTATCCCTACAGCCAGGGGAAATCACACTGCCTGGCCTTAGGCTGATCCTAATTGGGATTATAATAATCAAACAGATAGAGATAATTGCTGAATAGTGGTTAGAAATCTGATAAATGTGATTAGAGCTTGCCAGGAGATAAGAGTAAATTGAACTAAAAGTACAGGAATGTAGACAGAGGCCAGGGGAACACCCCAGTGACTACTGGGGAAGATTGCAACAGGCTTTGTTGAAGTATGAGGGAATGATTCTCCAGAATTTTAATAATGAATTGGCAGCAAGTGTGTTTGTGGACCAAGCTGCCTCTGACACCTGCAACTATTTTAAGGATCATGTGCTGGGTTGGCAAGGAGAAAATTTAAAAGATATTATATTACCTGGAGGTTCTATATGTGTACAATATGTAGATGATTTGTTACTTGCCAGCAAGACATACAAAGATTGCTTGAAAGATACTATTTGTCTATGTACGGCTTTAGCAGAAAAAAAAGGTCACCATGCATCTCTTTCTAAGCTTCAGTTGTGTCAGCAGGAAGTAAAATATTTGTCGCGACGGAGGGAAGACACAGTCACTCAATATGAGTGATCAGCAGACTTCCTTTATTGTCCCTTACAGTCACCTTTTATGCCTTGTTATAATTAGCTCATACATATTACAAAAGTTAAGCTCATTATTGGTTAGTTGCCTAAATACCAAGCCCGCCCCTAGTTTCTCTTCTGTAGTTTTCTGTTCCCACCTGCAACATTCTTTTCCCACCACGATCTTCCTGTTATTAGTAACAAGAACAGCCAAAGACAGTGTATTTTGCTTTACTTCAGATAAGCTGAGAGCGATGTGCATTTTTGTCCAGCCAGCTGGACTATGTCTATGTGACCTCAGTCAGTCCTTCAGTAGCCATTCTTCTTTGTACTTGCTCTTTTCTCTGGACCGTTTATAATCCTACAGGCAGGAATAAATAATGCAAAGAGGCCTTACATTTGTTTTTTTTACTTCTGGGATATATTTAATGTCCATTGCTTTTTGCTTTTTAGCTGAAGAACTGGAAAGCTGTAGCTATTCATTTTTAGCTTACTCTTAAAAGACAAGTAACTTAATCTCATTGCTATTAAAACAGTCTTGTAGTTCCAGGAAGATGTGGCCATATGTCATCAATTCTTATTAATCTATATGTGATTAGATTGTCTCACCCTTTCTTTTTTCTTCCCCTTTTGTTTTTTGATAAAGGGAGCTTAGTTGGTTTCCCTAAAAATAAGTTGCACATTTGTGTTCAGCCTCAGCCACAAAACCTGACAGTGGGAGATGCTCTGGTACTAGAATGTGGAGCTGTTGGAAACCCAATTCCTCGTTACCAGTGGTTCAGGAATGGATTTCCCTTGGCAAATGGGAGCAAAAATGTCTACATGGTAAGTTACTGCAAAGTGGCAGCCTTGGGGGAGCTAATGTGTAACCACCCTTAACCTTACACATAAAGCTTCTTTGAAGAAAATAACTTCTTTATAGCCTTGATAACCTCATATAGAAATGCTTGCTGTAAGTTGTACTCCTGTTCTTGTTACTTATTTGCTCATATTGTTCTGAGGTGCTTGGGTGCGTAATTTTAATCCTGAACACATTTCAGGTGGTAGTCATGAGATGTAAGTCTATAGTGTATTTTAGATTGGTGTGACATACTGACATAACAAAGTATCAGTAAAAATGTAATCTTCTCTTTCTGTCTTGCCCTGCAAAGCACTCAGATTTGTACAAGCTGCTGCATTCAGTGCTTAATGCATCTCAAGCCTGAGGTGGATTTGTAGTCTGTCTTCAATTCTTGAAAGCATTTCTAGAACACACATGCTGTCCAGCTTACTGAAGAATGAGGGTTTCGGTAGCTTTTGGATTTGTTTAGGCTTTGCTTTTAGTTTTTACTCTTTCCTGCATGTGGGCTTAAATGAAACTGATACAGGTGCTCTTTTGGAGTCTGGTGGGTGACTATGATGATGCTTGCATAGGTAACTCATGTGAATGGAACATCAAGGGACGTATTGGTGTCATGTATTCAATGACCAGGAAGATCAAGACAGCAAGAAGATAGAAGTTGTAATAGGTAAGGAGTTTTTCTCTGATACGGGTCATCTGATTTATCGATTTCTTTCTTATCATTAGAATTTACTTTTGAAGCTTTCAGTATTAAGCTAAGAACGTGCTTTCTGCATTTTTTAGTTTATCCATTTGTTAAAATAGCTGTGCTTGCCTGCAGCAAATGGAATTTTAGAGCTTTATCAGTTATAAAGGGCTTTGAGTTTTTATGGTAACCAGCATAGGAATGCTATCACTTTTTGGCACTGCTAACATGTATGTGGCTTGTCAGCAGATTGCAAGCTGATCTCTTCGTGTTTTTTGACAACTAAAATATGGTTTAACCCTTGCTGGTGATATGAACTGTGTTACGCTGAGTCCTTTAGCAATCAGAACAGGTGAGATTATTCATAGCAAGCAGAATAAATGAATATAACACAGTTTAGTGTATGTGCGTATATTTGCAATATACTAAAGAAAAGATCTGTATAGCTTTCAGATCTAGCTGGGAATACTATTACATAATTCATATGAAAAGTTGTTTCCTATCCTAAGAAATAGTCTAGTTTAGTACTCCTGAATTGTAGTAATAATTACTATACAGTGTTGTGGTCAGTGCTGATTTGTACTGCTATAAAATAAGCCAGATTGTAGAGAAGCTTGGAAGTGACCTTTGTCTTTCACTTTGTGTGCTAACTCTCATAACTGAGAGAAATTGTCTTCCAATTCCGCCCCCCCCCCCCGCCCTGTCTTAAAACACAAGGAAGGAAAGCTATGGCAGTGGAGTGCACAGAAGGTAAAGTAAATCTTTAGTTGTGAATTGATTTTTAAAAATTAGTGATGGGGATGATAGATTGAGTGTGTTACTGAAAAGCATGTGTAGGTTAAGAGCTTCAGTCTATTTTAAAACATTGATGTGTGATACAACGTTCCTTCTGCATGTGCTTCTGTCTTCTTTGCCTTGATACCATGATCTAGAGCACATGGGAGAAAAAGCAAACTACTTCCTTCTTCTGTAGTATTCAAAGTTGTTTGATTTTTGCACTGACTTTTGTCCTGTGCTTGCAGTTTCTTGTGAAATTAAAGATCTAGAGATTCCTTTGGCTGGGCTCAGGAGGCAACATCCTTGCAAGAAAACCTAAAAGTGTATAGGAACCTGGGTGACCTTAGAGAGTTGGATAGAGCTAGTTCCACTGTCAGCTCTTGCAAGAGGTATTTCTAGCAACCTTATTAGGACAATTTCTGCTCTCCTTTGCATTGCTGCAGTGGGGAGGAAGAAGTGCATTGTGAACTTTAGTGTTAATGCCATCCCTTGATTGCTAAGCATCTCAAAGCCTGTAATATTTACATCATGGGGGGATCATGTATAAAGATGTAAGGCTGCTCACAGCAGCCTCCCCCTGCCCCACCCCCCCCAGCTTATCCACCAACAATGAAAAAAACAAATGGATTTGCAAAGTACAATAAATTACTCTCTACCCAGGTTTTTTTTCATAGAATTGTAGAGTTTTCTTGGAATCAAACTGCTCTGCATCATTTCTTGTTCAGATTTTAACCAGAGCTGATGTTCCCCTTTAGCTCTTTTGTTAAAGGTTTAACATTGTGATGGGATTGTATACTGTCACTTATTGGAACATGCAAGAGATACACATTTCGGTATCAGCCGCTTCCATGGCATAGCTTCTGTGACTGGTGGTCTCTTTGAGCCTTCACATCTTTTCTAGCTTGGGGGTGTGTGTATTACCTGATAGAGTGCCATGCAGAAGCCTCCTTGTTGCCTGTGATTCAACTACTGTTTGAAGCAGAAGGTAACCACCATATTTGTTGGTGTCTACACCCAAACTACAGTTTGCTTGGATGCAACATCATTCTGCTACTAAGTTATATTAACACCTACAGTAATATTGTCCTAGGTTACTACAGTCTCTCACGTGGATATATGAGCCTGCTTTTTGTGGCTTAAGAGGTCTGCCTAGGGCTCTGCTGGATGGAGCAGGCCTGTTCTAAGAGACTTCTGGTGCTTCAGGTAAATTATTTTTCTTTTCCATAGTTTCTAATGTCTTCAGAATAAACAGGTGAAACCTGTCGTAGCTTAGAATGTTTGAAAATTTTATCTGAAGTCTTTCTGAATACACATGGCTTTACAAAGTAAGATTTCTTGCTCAGGATGTTGCTTTTACAGCAGTCCTTCAACCATCTATTTTTCAAATGGTTGATTCTGCTATCTTGTTCCTTGTTCATTCCAGCTGCTTGCATGTCTGTGGGACTGGGGCATAGTATGTTTCTCTTTTTGATTTGAGATATGCTATGTTATAATGCTGTTTCTAGCATAGCTTCGTGTACTGATACAGGATTTTCTCTTCTCTCTGAGTGGAATAAATATATGAAAGATTAGATTTACAGAAATGCAAAGCCAAAAGTATTTAGAAAGGTAGTTTGTTTTCTAATGCTCAGCTTCTATTAATAATGGCATGACAATTATATTTTTATTAGTAAAACTGTATCTTTTTGCTTCTCGTTTTGATTTTACTGGTGTATTTCTTCACAGAAGGTCTAACTGATCTTCAAAGACCAGGTAAGTGATAAGTTTTGAAAAACTTTAATTTTGCATCTTCATCTTATGTTACAAATCACTGAAGCCTAGCAGGGTTACAATATATAGTTTAATATATAGTTACAGTATATAGCTTAATAGAGGTTCATATCATGTTAAGAGCAGCACAGCTTTCTGGTTCCAATACATTAACTTGAAGAATATAGTGAATCATAGGGTTGCTATTATCTTTGTAAAATCACACAAGGCTGGTCTTCTATACTGCATGTATACTTATACAAATATAGAAGGAATTATCTTTTGCATTCTTGTCTGTGGCTGCTTTGGATTCTAAGTTTTAGTATGCTGCTGCTTTTTCAGATGATTAAGGTGAAAAAGATGTAAGATGACTGTCACACGATAGATTGAATTGGTATATTTCCTAAATTCATGTTGGAGTGAGCTAATGTGATTTGAAGCCTGTTTGATGTTTATTATAGAAACACACATCTGGAGTAGTGCTCCATAAAAGATTATCCCAGATATAGAGTTCCCAAAATCTCGAATCACAAAGGTCATATAATTTCCTAGGTTAGATATCAAAGATATGTTTAGTTTTGCCAAGAGTTAGTTTTAGTCACTGAAGTGGTACTGTCATGATAAATAACATGTAACCCAAAGTGTACCACTTTGGCATATCACTTACCTGTTCCTCTTGGCACAGCATTGGCTCTACCAGCCCTTTGTGAAGTACAAAATAAAAGACTTTTCACCTACAGATGGTCATCTCTGCTAAACATCTCTAATCTTACATGTCTGCTTTCATTTGGAGAGGATGAACTGTTTTGGAAGTTACTAAAAATGCTGATGTGCAGTTTATGAGATTCAAAATTATACTGTAATCATCTATTATTTCTTAACTTGTAGAACTAGCTATTCATATCCTGTTGGGCTATGTTTGCTGGAAGAGGGTGAAGGAAATCAGGTCAACAATGACAAAAACACCACCCTAAAACCTCACCAGAAAAAAAGAAGCACGCTTTTTTTTTTCTTAAACTAGTAACATATTAAGCAAAGCAGTACCAATAGACTATGGCTGTATGGAACGTGCAGTTCATCTTCTGACACTGGCAACTATGACTGTAGTTACTGATGATCTGCTCTTTCAATCTATTTCAAGCAGACTTACAAGAACAATCAAATCACAGATCTGTTGGTAAGTAGTTTTGTGTAGCTGTAATGAACGTATGTATTTCATATCTAGGAAATACATTTAGCTTCTGAATATTGCTTCTTCTGCCACTGCTAGTGAAATAACTGTAGTGCATTCAAATAGCTGCAGGGAGGGAGACTTCTGTGTATTTTTATAGTCCTTTTATAATGCTTGGATGCCCTTTCAGTAGTAAACTGTGGTGAGGACACCAGTATTTTTAGTGACTCAGTGGAGCATCTACAACTTCTCATCAGTTTCAGTTTACTGTTTCAAATTCCTCTGGCCACAACCTTAACTAGTGTGTTACTCCATTACTTTGACTATTTTGGCAGTTGGAGATAGAGGTATTAGGATGATATGATTAAAAAGGATTGGTAGTCTGTCTGCTAAGGGTATGCTCTCCCTGCAAGCTTAGCTCTTATGCACGGTGTGAGGATGCTTTGATCCTGACCTGGAGCTCATAAAGATGGATGTGTAGCATATGCGTGTTATGAAGAATAGTTGCTGGGGTTTAACTGCATTCTTAAATTTGCATGGTAGACTTGACTATGGTCAGGCATGTTGTCTTGTCGATGCTAAACCAGGTGGAAAGGCTGCTGGCCTCTGTCAAAATTTTACCACTTTCAGGTTCATCTGTGTGAGAGGGAGTAGAAGTGCTCCCCGGTTCTGGTTCATCTTTTATAAATCACTTCTAAAGCCTGTACTTTTAAAAGTGTTTTTCAATGACAGTATGCCACT
This sequence comes from Falco rusticolus, assembly GCF_015220075.1. NCBI lineage: Eukaryota > Metazoa > Chordata > Aves > Falconiformes > Falconidae > Falco > Falco rusticolus. The sequence continues at coordinate 1,818,508 of NC_051209.1, read as the reverse complement.
GTTAATCAGTCTCTGCTGTTTAAAATAGTTTACACTGTTCAAAACCTTGGAGGTTTTCCAGCTGCAAAAATGTTGGAAACATCTTGTTTGAAGGAGGTGAAATGTTAAACTTGGAAGCTATGGACAGACATGCTCTTCTGAATCTAGCTGTGCAGGGTTACTGATTCTGAAGATGATTTTGGGCATTCATATGACGTCATTTGCCACCAGAGCTGTGGGACTATAATACCTGTTGGAGAGGAGAAGTAACAAACCAGGGAGGAAATGCTTTACTTTGAATAAGTGCCTTTCTGTAACTTAGTTGCAATTTTTTGCATAAAAATCAGGCTAGTGGTCCCTAAAGCATTTCTGTTCATGTGACTTTTTTCCTGTTTCATTGCTGCTTTGTTTACTTATGACAGAATTACTTTAGACTATATTAAAATCAAAATGAACATCTCTCAAACTATGAGAATATCAGTAGACTTTCCTCCAAATTTTGTAAATTTCTTATATCTCTGTATAATTGTTTTTAACCAAAGCAACAGTAAAAAGAAACCTTAACAAACAGAAAAAAGACTTAACTTCTGACCTGTAAAAGTTTCCACCTAAATGTACTGTGGTTTAGAGAGACGGGACATGTGAAAGTGTGTTTTTGTGTGTGGTGGGGTTTTGTTTGTTTTTACAGAAGCATAAGAAAATTTGAGGTTATTGGAAAAGTATACCGGCTGTAGCTTTGGCCACTTGCCATAAGATTTTTCATGTTTATTAACTTTCTTCTTGCATGGGGGAATTCAATAATTGTACTTTCAGAAAAATGAAAGAAATGGGAGATAGCCTTAGTAACTCACTTCTTGACAGATTATCCAGCCTGAGATGCGTCACAGGTCAGATATGTGAACTGTCAGACCTTGCTGAAATGGTTTTTTGGATGAGAAGAGAGTTGACCTGTATTACTGATGTAGGATGATTTCTAAAATCATATAAAATCTTGTGCCTGAAGTGAGATTGGATACTATTTTCACTTTGGAAGAAATTAAATGTAAAGGTATTGAACCCATGGAATATATAAACCTGATGTGGTTTTGTTTTTCCCTTGTCTTTGCAGCAACAGATAAGGTAGCTCTGTTAATAGGAAATATGAGCTACTGGAATCACCAACTCAAGGCTCCAATGGTTGATGTCTATGAATTGACCAATTTGCTAAGACAGCTGGATTTCAATGTTGTTTCTTTGCTGGATCTTACTGAGTCTGAGATGAGAAATGCAGTGGATGAATTTTTACTTCTCCTGGACAAAGGAGTATATGGTAAGAACATGCAACATCCCTTCTGAAGTAGGTCAGTTTTATGATGCATCAAGTACACAAACATCTGGTATTTACCTCTGCCAGCTCACCATATGCAATAGCAAAGCAAACTTCATGGTAAATGGCATGTATGTAGAATGGGAAAAGTGAAGAACGCACACCAGCATGCCTTTTGACTTTGGTTAAAATGTTATTCTTTCTTTATTCTTAGAACAAATAAAATGTTTGAACTTTTTTCTTTATGTTTTCTGCCTAAAACTGCAGTGCACTTTCTTGTTTGGTAGTACTGATATGTTTTGTCTGCTAAAACCTGCTGCATCTGTATAGTATATTTGACAACATGCTCTGCAGAAGATGCACATTTGTACTAGAAGTCATTAGTCTTTGAAGCAAGAGCAAGAATAATCTGTTCTGTTACCTGTATTAGTGTATTCTGGAAATGAGCTGGTAGTTGAGAACTGTGTAACTGCAGTATACAAGACTACCTGTAGTCTTGGGCAGCAGTCCTTGGTGCCTTTAGGAGACCATTTAAACATCTTCTTTGTAAACTTTTATTGTGTTCTCCTCCCTTCTCTGTGCCTGCAAATGAATGATTTGATTCACACTAGCCAGTCCCTTGGCTTACTTAGACTGTTAGGTTGCACTTCTGTTGGGGAGGTGGGGAACAGCCTTAAGTACAACATGAATGTTCTGGGCTTGCCTTCTGTTTATCCCCTGTCTTTCTACTGGATGTCTGCAGAGTGCTTTTTCCTTCTGGATTTCCATCCTTCTGGTGCTCTTTGGGAGGGGCTGCTCTGTTCTCTTAGTCCTCACTTGCCAGCTCTGTAAAGAACAGAGGAAGAGGAGTGCTTTCCTTTGCCTTGACAGTGAGCTGCACTCTGATACCAGGTGTGTTGCGGGGGGAGGAGAGTGGGACATCTTTTTTTCCCTCTTTTTTGCCAGGTTTTCAGGTTCAGTAGAAATTCTTATTTTGAATTGCTGCTTCCTTTCAGTTATTGTGATACTGGCCTGGCAAGCACAGAGTTTTTCATAATGTTCTTGACAGGGAATGAGAGCGAGTTGTGCAAACCTGGATTTCCACTTCAAAAAGAAAATTGAAAATAAGTTTATGTGAAATGAAAATGTAGTTCTCTTATGTCTGTGCACTTTAAAGAACTAAAATAAAACTGAGGGGAATTCACATTATCCTTTGCAGAATATACCTTGCTTAAGGAAAGGCATTAGCTGAGAAATTAATGAGCTGTGGACTTAAGGTTTTGACTGGCTACAGTCGTCAATAATAAAGAACTTTTCACTGAGTTGAATACTAAGATTCCTCTTCAGGCAGAACTACAACTATTGTTTCTGAGTTCTGTGGAAGGTCTGAATTTATAGTAAAAATTTACTCTTCCCGTGTGTCTTTGCACATTAGATGGAAAGCTTAATAGGGGTTATGCTGCTTAAGCAGGCAGCAACCCTTATCTATTTTTTTTTTTTTGTTAGTCTTCAGACTTAAAAATAACACCCCACAAAATTCCAAGACTCCCACCTCTAAATTGCAGCATCGCTTTCATAATTGTACTGCAGCATCTTATCAGTATTGGTTTAAGTTATAGGAAGACAAATTAAGCAAAGTATGCGTACTAAAAGATATGTGGTTAACACGTTTTTCTTTTTGTAATTTGAGTCACATCCATTTATAAGATACCTATAATAGAATATTAATAAAAATTTTAAGCTTTCCTCCACATGCGCAGGAGGTGCCTTCTGCTTGGATAATGACTAACCAATTGGGTCTGGTATGCATTGCTACTACCGATAGGCATTGATTCTTAGATGGTTACTCATATATTGGGATACCTTGTCTTGCATAAACTTGATTTTGAGGGACAAACACAAGACAGAACTGGTGGTGTGCTAGCTGAGGGAGGGCATAGTGGAATTGATGCACAGAACAAAAACCTTCATGTCTTTCATGGAAAAGGCCTAGAATGACCTGGTTTGGAGTGTAAGAAACAGTTGTTCTGCTGTGGGTTTTGAGGAGTTTGCTACCGACTGCCACTGTTTTTGTCATTTTTCTAAAAGCTAAGGTAGTGTAAATAGCTCCAGAAATTCTTTAGAATGGAGACCAAAAAGTTCTGCCGGTTATCCTACTTAAATTGCAGAACTCCTATAGTAATGCCCACCCAAGAAAACATTATTTGATTCTTTTTTTGGAACACAAGGTCAGGTTATTTCTTAGTATGACTTTTTGAATGGTGTGTTACCTGATGCTCTGTCTGTGCAGAACTGGCTGATCTGATATTTGCGTATTAATATCAGAGCCAAAACTTGTATGGCATGAAAACTAAGTATGGCAGTAAAGTTTAGTAGACTTTCTGATAGCAGTTTTCTTCTGTTGTTCCCTGGGAAATAATGTGCTTATACATTTGAGAGAGCTTTTAGATTCTTGTACCTTCTCAATTTTTTTCTGTAATTGTTGACATGAATTTAGAAAATACAGTACTGAAAAGCTATAAAGAGTTTCTCACCACAGCACCATATGAAAGCTTTTATAAGGCTTATTTTTGCAGGTGTGTTTTTCCAGCAAGTTGATATTTCAGAAAGGTAAGCAGAGTATTCTTTCAGTGTTTGGCAATAACTACTTCAATTTAAATGGTCACTTGTTCTTTCTGGATAGTGGCTATTAATGTCTTAAAGCATATAAAACATGCTGTCAGTGCACAAATAGATAATGATTTATTGCATTTTTAGTAGGCATAGCTCCAAATAGAAGACACACAGTGGCTACTTCTGTTTTAGTCCTTGTTACACATATTCATGGTGCCTAATATGACATTGTGTAATTCTTGCTTGTGACCAGGAAAATGGCATTTGAGATAGCATTCTTTAAGAGCAGAAGCAGTAAATGCAGTGATGATGGTCTCCTCTGATACCTTAGTTTATATTATTCTAGATGTAAGATGTAATTAATATTGTATTCCACAAAAGGTAAAAGCATAGACCCATATGTTTTAAAGGCTAGAAAGTTAGGCTGCTTTCTTTTTTTACAAAAAAAAAAGGGGGGGGGGCAGGGCGGGCAGATATTGCTTAAATGCTGACATCTACGAGGAACTTGAGCTTACTTAAAATTGTTGTGTCACAGTGTCTAATGAGGCACTCCATGTTTACTCTGCTTACTCTGGGTATGCAGAGATTTATTTCTGGTCTTGAGCTCAACATGTTAACTGTTGCAGGTACTCATCAAATAAGCATAGCATAGTCATCTGCCAAGGATATAAAAGAAATGTGGTTGTTATTTCTGAGACATTTCTATTCATTGAGGAAATACTCTGATAAATCATGCTTTACATTAAAGAAACATTTCATTACATTAAAGAAACACTCAGTCCAGTTACTTATCTAACATACACTCAGATGTATATAATTTCAAATATGACCTTGATTTAGGTCCAGATCCAAACTCTGTGGAAATCAAATATAAGCGTTTCCTTTTAACTTAGGACCTGACATGGAGTCAGCAACTGGGCACTTCATTTTTAACTCTCTTGAAACTACCTAGTCTCAGGTAACCATTGGAATCTTATAAATAGCCCAATATCTTATAAATAGCCCCATAGTATCTTTATTTGTTTAGGTTTTTAATCATACACTTTCAGTTCTGTGCCCTTTAGAAATCTGACTTTTAACTGAATAAAGCTGTTGCCATTTTCCAAGACTCTGGCAGATGAATAACCGTTAGGCTCTTTAAGTGAAACCTTGTACCCTGGAGTTTACCTTGTATGCACTTGCTGGCTGCTTATCTTGACTATGCATGTTTCCCATAAAAAGAAATTGAGCGCTGTTGATTGAATGGAGCAGTTTGCAAGGTCTTGGCATAGTTGTTAATGACTTGAGAGCTTACAAGTAAGAGAACCAAAGGATTAATTTGAAGTGCTATATTCCTTTACAAAAAGTACAGGGCTGTGTGAGAGAAGTGTTTTCATTCGTTGTAGCTATCTGTAATGAAAAGATAAAAACATCTAGCATACCTACCTACTCAACCTGATTTAAATGTAGATCTTTTTAGTATGTTAGGATGAGCCTTATTTTATTTTTTCTGAATATTCAAGTTTTCTAGTGACATAAATTTCACAGCTATTTTTAGTAAGAGTAATGACATAAGACCATATCTCTAGCATAAATCATCATATCTCTGTTGAATTTTATTCAGCTGCAGCACTATAAAATATTTGAATATCTGATCAATAGACTACTTTGTACAGATAAATAAAATTTCTTTTTAGAAGATGGAACTTGCCATAGATATGCAAAATTAGTACTGGGAGCAGACAATAGGAAAATTGCATTTAATCATACAAGCATCTCATAACTGCATTTTACAGCAGTGGAGGTTATTAATGCTAAAATCATCTAATCTTAGGGCAAATTGATTTTAATATTTGACATTTTTAGTCATATAAGTAAAATCTAAGCCCTAGGTTACAGTTCCCTTTTTCAGGGTTAAGAAAAGCTTTTTAAAATTTCATTATATGTTTTCTTTATACAAAACATTGCATGTTTTATTGAGGATTTTAAATCTTAAAATACTGTAGGCCATTGTGTATTGACACCTGAAGGAGGTGATTATAGGATAATCTTTTGTATATAGGTAAGCGTGCAAAGTATTTGTTTGTTTAATAGACCCTCAAGATTCATAAGGCTGTAACTGTAAAGAGATGTAGATACAATCAACTAAAAATCAGTTGTTGGTAGTTTAGTAATGGGAATGTGCTCTGGAATCCTACCAAACATGCTCATGGAATAATCTTCCCTCCCCCCAAATTTAAAAATCTTTCTTATCCCTCTTTACCCTCTCTCTATATAATATATAAAAGACATATATTATGTCTTTTATAAAAAAGACAAAAACAACTGTAGGAAGTGACGGTACAGAGGAAACAGCAAAACTAAAAACTTGCAAAATGCTCTCATAGTGCAAGCAAGGTTTTTCTCTTGATTTTTTTCTACTTGAAGTACTTTTAAGAACTACCAGTGCTTAATGGTAAGTAGAAAAACCCCAAAACTTAAGGGAGAATAATTTTAAAGATGACAGCATCTCTCATCTAAAAAAAAAAAAAATAATCTATCTATACTGTTCAGCGTAATTTTTTTTTTCCATCTAGAAAATCTCCACTGACTTGCTGCTGCTCAAAGCTTTGCAATTGCACATGTGGAGAATATGTTTTACAGTCGGCACATTTCCTTGTTCATGTCTCTGAGTTATATATCATACATAAAAGATTATTTCTGTTACAGGTCATAATTCTACTTAAAGCATTTAAAGAGTATTTAACTTTGTGTTTGATGCCAGTATGCATGAGTGATTTTTTAAATATTTTTTTTTCAAAATGTGTGGTGTCTGTGTATTGTGAAGTTGATGATAACGTGATTCCCCCACTGTCTCTCCTTTCTTCCTGTATTAACAAAGACATATTGATACCAAAAAAACCCATAACTGCTTGGAGTAGCTTGAATGATCTTAATCTCCCACAGACACATAGTGTAGACGTAGTGCATTAAGTTTTTGACTGTGCTATAATTTATAGAAATGTACTCTTGAATTGTGTTTTCAGTCACGTGTATTTTGAACTCTCAGGTTTGTTATATTATGCTGGCCATGGCTACGAAAACTATGGAAACAGTTTTATGGTTCCTATTGATGCTCCAAATCCCTACCGATCTGCCAACTGTCTGTGCGTGCAGAACATCCTCAAACTAATGCAGGAAAAAGAGACTGGACTTAATATATTCCTACTGGATATGTGTCGGAAAAGGTATAATCTCATAATTCATGAATAGTGCAAACTGACATTAAATGTTTGAGGAATTATTTTGCTTCATGATAGAAGGAAAGGTATGACTGTGGTTTTGAGAACCATCTGTGAAGTTCAGTTCATTCACTGCAGCAACAGATTGAAACTGAGTGTATCTTAAAAATGAACAAATAAAACTGAACAGCCACTTTGAGAGATTAGCAAGAGATCTTGAGAGAAAGCTGGACTTCGCACTGAGGAGAAGACTTTAGGCTGAGAATTCACTGTACTTGAAAGTTCATGGTTCTGAGAATTCACAGCCTGTACCCGAGTACTTTTAAAGTTAATAGGATTCATTCATAGATTTGTTTTGCCTTTGGCCTTGGATGGGAATGTGAAGCTGGCGACTAGACTTTCTGTTTCAATGGATAGATACTTGCCTCTTGATTTGAATGACATTTATTTCTTCTTCTTTTGTTTAAAAGTTATAGTTAAAGTTAAAAGTTTAAAAGTTATGAAGTGTCACTCTTAGATAAAAATAAAATTAGGCATCTTAAAAAAGGAAAATGACCTTTCCCCCTTGCATCATTTATTATCTTCATCATTACAGGAAGGAGACTCCATGATGAAAGGCATGTTAATTTGGCAGAAGGGCTCAAGTGAAGTGCTTATTTTAGAACTCTTCAAAGACATGGATTTTGCAGACTGCTTTTATGCTGGGAATGTTGTATCTTTATTTAGAGCTAAAAATCAACTGGTTTATTGGATTTTTCTAAACAAACTACTGCTTTCCTTCCATGTTAAGAGACTACTATATCCAATTAAAGTTGCACTTGAAATCAACTCTTCAGTCAGCACGTCTGAAATTTGGTCACTAAGGAATCTTTCATAATAGAAAATTGCTAGTGCTTTAATGTTTGTAGAGCCTCTAAACTTCACTGCTAATGAAATGCCAGTGACCCAGTTCAGTTTACAATCTGCTGTCCACATAGAAAGTACAGCTACATAAGCCTCATGTTAACTACACAGACACCATGGCGGGGGAGGGGAGGGACGGCGGAATTCATACAGTTTTTGTTATAACCTCAAATGGCTAGTTATCAGAAATCATTTTTTAAGAAATTGTAACCAAACTCTATATTGGTTAATACAGCCTGCCCTCAGCTGGGTAACATGTGACACTTGACTATGTCTACATTGCCTTCATGAAGACTGATGATGATGCTGATTTTTGTCTTTCAGCAGTCAGGATTCATTCCACAATTGCAGGAGAGAATAAAATTGCTGTTTCAATATTTTGAACAACTCTAGAGTTTGTTACCATTGTTAGTTCTCACATTATTGTTTTTCTTTTATGTGTTTCCATTTATTGTAGAAATGAATATGATGACACAATTCTTATCTTAGATGCTCTGAAGGTTACGGCCAACATCGTTTTTGGATATGCAACGTAAGGAAATTTTTCTCCTGCTGTGCTACAGGAATTTTGAAGCCAGAATTGAGCACTGAGATTGTATAGCTAATTTTTTACAGGCAAAATACTAACTGTGGTGTTAAAGGACCAGTACTTCATATCTGTATCTGTGTCCTCACACTATCTTTTTTGCTTCTTTCTTTGAATCATTCCACAGTCTGACTGTGGAAATGCGTATGTAGTGATTCCCAGTATTTAATGTTCCTATTCATATGTGGGGTAATGGCAGATAGAGAACTGCATTCAGCAAACCAGAAACTGCTGGACAGTGTTCCTGATCTTTTCCTAATGGTTACTTGTAGGAGTGCTCTACTCATCAAAGTATTATTTATTAGAGATGAAAAAAACCAGAGAAGTAAAAAGCAAATTTTACCCTCAGACCATAGTGTTCGATTTATTTTTTTTTTTATGTTTATGCTGATGGGGAAGGGGGAGTTATGTCCTGTGTGTTTCTAATGGTACTTACTGCACTGTGAACTTGTACAGAAGGTCAAGTACTGTGGAGCAGTTTATGAGCTATAACCTACATGCTGTACCCTCTTTGGTCATGTGTTAATGCAAGTTAAATTTATAGAAAAAAATAGAAATGTAAGTAAAAGAGTTATGGGAGAAGTAGCATATAGATTGGTCCCTGTGTTTCTTATTCTTGGTGTAAAGAATAAAGTTACGGCTGCAATTTAAACTATTTGAAGAGACTACTTAAGCAGAAAGCTAAATAACCTCTATCAATTTTCAAGTCAAATGTAAAAGCTGTTGAACAAAAGTAGTAGAGCTTTAATGAAGTCTTCTATAAGAAATTTGAGCTCCTCATATAAGCAGTTTGAAATCAGCTCTGGTCTGTGGCTTGACTGTAAGTGAAATCTTCCCAGGATAGGTTGCTTGCAAATGAATGTGAAAAGGCAGCTGGTGTTAGACACAACCTGGTTTTCAAATTGTAGGGTTTCTTTTCCCCATTCCCAACATAACTTTACTCCTTTTGTCCTCATGTTGATGTTAATCATACAGACGTTTCAGTGGTTTTCCCTTGTCTGATATTGGTGATCTCATAGGTGCCAAGGAGCAGAAGCTTTTGAAATTCAGCAGTTGGGGTTGGCCAATGGAATCTTCATGAAGTTCTTGAAGGACTGTTTGTTAGAAGACAAGAAGATTACTGTACTGCTTGATGAGGTTGCAGAAGATGAACTCCAGCTTACTGTGCTAACAGTCTTCACAGCTTGCATTACTAAAAAGTTCTTTGTTTAAATGTTGTTCTTCTCATGGTGAATGTGTTACGTTACTTTAAGCTCTTTCTTGTTGCATTTTGTTAAAATAGCAGCTTTTATCAAGAGGCAGGTGCTACTGGGCAGCACATTAACAAAGATTGTGATATTATAAAGGGATTTTAGCTTCTTTAATAGTGATCAATTTTATACTCTCCTTTTTAAAAAGTGAGCCTCATGTGTTCTGAGTGTCTTTCTGCATGAAGCTTTGATCTGTCCATCCACAAAAACTACTCTTCTGTCTTGTGGTGTCAGCTGCTGGTGATAGTCCAGTCGTTGCCATGTTTGTTTAAGCAATTAACTGAGTCCTCAGAAGGACCTGCTTGAACTGGTTTTTGAATAACATGTGAGCATGTTGACTAGGACACATGCAAAACCCTCAGGATTCTCTGCAGGTATCTGGCATGCTGTTTTAGCTTTAACTGAACGAATAGCTGAGCAATGAATACTTCTAACACTACAAGTTTCTATGGACATGCTGACACTGGCATAACCATAGCAACCACACAGCAATGCAGTGATGTACTTAATTCAGTTACAATTTCAGCAGCATTGAGTTTTGAAAGAAGCTGTATGCATCTTATTTTTAGATATGGGCAAATGTCACCTTACCAAAGGCAAGCAAGCTTTGGAGATCCGCAGCAGTTTGTCTGAGAAAAGGGCATTAACTGATCCCATTCAACAAACGACAGCTTCTGCAGAGTCTCTGGCCCGGAACCTACAGTGGGCTAAAGCTCATGGTATAGTACAGTCTACTTTTGGATGGTCCTGCTGGCATGATGGAAAAAATAAGAGGACATACTTCCTTAATAATCTCTAGTCTGTGGGTTGTGATACTGAATGGAAGAAATTCAAGTTTGTATTTGAATTTTCATTAGTACATTCAGGTCTTGTAAATTTTTGTGCTGGGGTTTACCTCTACATGAGATCGTAATGAACAAGGTGACATATAGAATTCACCCTGAGTAAGTGTATTTCAAACAGCTCAAACGCTGTTGGGAGACTTATATGATGTCTACCTCCTGGAATAATTTCCCAGTAGTCTGTTTGGGTCTAACAATGATGCTTTTAAGACATCGCTAATCTCATTCTAAAGCCATCACTTAAAATAGCCAGGTGAACTGTATGGTCAAGGCGCATGACAAAAAGGAGATTTCCATGTATACAAACTAAGAAAACTAATATAAGGGTGTGATTGGTTTCAGGCTTTCTAGATTTCTTTTAAGAAGGGCAGCGAGGTTTAAGATCTTTGTATCTTTTTCACCTAAACATATTGGAGTACGTTTTCAAATTTCTTAAACAGATTGGACAGAGGGCCAGGGGTGGCATTTTTAAGACAACTAGTCATGTAGGCAGAGTCTTTCACAGATGTGGATTTTTATTTGTGCAATCAAGCCCTTAATTCTTGGTTGTTAAATGATTGAAATGCAAAACAAAAATTATAAAGATATAATATTATCTTATGGTTTATTTGTTTTAAGCCATGCATAGAAGAGAATGTGTTTGGAATTTGGGAAGAGGATAACCTTTATATTTGTATAAAGATATGTCTATGATAATGTTAAATAATCCACTTCCAGTGGGAGTAGAAAAATCAGTACAAAGCATACAGACGCAAAATGATGTCATTGGCTCTCGAGTGCTTTCAGATATATTACTATGGATTGAGAGAGAACCAAAATATAGAGAAATGCTGCAGGCTAGGCTTTGGGAACGTGTTAATAGGCTTTGTGAAAGGGAAAAAATGAACCTGAAACTTGTTCTGCTGTCAGATTCAGTTCTTACAATGCTATAGCTGTGTCTCATACATATTGGATATAGACCATATTAACCTTACTGGTTGGATTACAGATATGTAAACAAGTTCTTGGGTCAGTAAGCTATACCCTAGTTAAAGTAAATGTTACCTTGCTAGTTGCAGAGATTGGAAAGAAACCGATGAAGCAGAAGTTGAGTCAGCTCTCTGGCAGTGTCTGCAGGTTACCATGTGATACTAGCAAACACTGTTGCTGCCTGATTAGCTTCTAACCTGGATTGCCTCAGTGTAAATATGTAATAGGTAGTGGGAGGGCAACAGGAAGAGGTCTATACCTTTTTAAAACTTTTGAATTTAAAAACAAAATTAAAAAAATAGAAAATATATATGCTAAGTTTGATTTAGAACTTAATGATGTGTTATTTATTTGCAGAGCTTCCAGAAAGTATGTATCTTGAATTCAAATGTGGTGTTCAGATTCAGTTGGGGTTTGCAGCCGAGTTTTCAAATGTCATGATAATCTACACACCAATACTAAAGAAGCCACCTGAAATAGTAGTTTGCAGAGCCTACGTTACAGACTTCGCACTTTTAAGTGCTTCCTATTGGTCTCAGTGATCTCCTTCCACTGAAGCTGAAAATTATCTGGTCTGTCCATGTCAGGCTGCATCTTTTGTCATAAAATAGGTCTAAATGTTGAAATCAGGTGCTTGCATATGTGTGCCTGTACAAACACACACATTTACACTTCTTTTTTTAATCATATTTTTAAATATATAAAATACATTAAAATTAATCTGGGGTCATCTCTTTCAAAGTCTCATTTGTTTTTTGTTGTCTAATATCATATATTTGTTATATTTAATTAAAGAAGTTAAATGTCAGTAGCTCCTATGTGAGCTGAGGAGACATCTGCCTTGCAGAACAAGGTTTCTTAGGCTTTAGTTTTACAGTTCTTTGCACCTGGGTGATCCTGTCCAGTTCCATTGATGTTACTCAGCTGATCACAGTGAAGTGAAGGATAAGACTAAAACAGAAAGCTCCTTGGGGCAAAAAACTGTCTTTTTTGATGTCTCTGAAAGAGGACATGGGGCAGAAAACCTTTTTAGACAGAACAAACAGGACACTTCTGATGCTTTATGAATTAAATATTTGAGTTAATGTGCATAATAAATGCAGGTATTTTTAGCTCATAGAATTAGTGGTATAGTACTGTACTTCATGGTAGAAGTTAACATGCAAAAAAGCAACCCTGAAGCAAGCCTGACAGGAACCATTAGCAAAAGAGGGTAACCTACTCAGATGTAACCTCTGCTGCCTGTGACTAACAGTGGTTTCAGCAGCTTTTGCAAGTAATCAAAGATTGGTGTTTTATTTCCTTTTAAGAAGAAAATGCTGACTTTATAAAAAGAAATACTGCTAACTATTTTATGATCTACAAATTCTGTACCTTCAATTGAGTTCTCATTTCTTTCTTGCAACAGGACCTGGATGTGGATCCTAAAGAGGCCAATAAAGGAACTCCTGAGGAAACCGGAAGCTATTTAGTATCAAAGGACCTTCCCAAACACTGCCTCTACACTAGGCTAAGTTCACTGCAAAAACTAAGGGTTAATATATATATTATTCCTCACAAGTTTGTTCAGATAATTTACATCAATCACATTGCTTTGCAGTTCTGTTGAGATAGCTGTGTATTACTTGCATAATAATATGTTCTTTGGATGGGAAAAATGGCTAGTAGTGCAATTCAGTGACTTTAGTTTCTTAGTTGAATCAATGCATATGCGATGCTGATACCATCGTGCAAGACACTTTATATTTTTTAGGCCCATACTGAATTTCGACAAGATTATTATTTTTGTGAAGATAATCTATTGCACACTGTGGAGATGTGACCTGAAGCAGAGCTGCATCTTACAAAGTCATTCATAGGAGATGAAAATGTTACATATCATCTCCTTCCATTCCAATCTGTGCTCTTGGACATGCAGTTTCTGGAAGGTTCTCACTTCAACATACTGTGGCACTGTTAAGTTTATCTCCGTATCTGTATCACAAACATCTGTGCTGGACATTACTTCGTATCTCTTCTTCAGTGCTTTTGGCAGCAGGTATAATACAAGTGCTTCTAGAAACAGACTATCAGATGAGCAGGTATTAAGCAAGAGAGGTCCTCAGTAAACAAGTCTTCCCTAATATATGTCTTTAGCTCCTAAAAAAGATTAGTGTCTTTCTCCAGTAGACTGTGCCTCTTTAAGTGTTTCCTATATTGTTTATCTGGGGAGGAAGTGTAACTTTTCTCCACCCACCCCCTGCCCCCCTTTTCTCTTTTGCAGGAACACTTGATCTTTACTGTTTGCTTGCACTATGAGTATCCAGGAATAGAAGATACAATGGATGAAAGGAAGTAAGTTAATGTTGAGAAGCCCCTTATTGCTAAATTAGGCCTTCATCATGGATTCAGAAATAATAACTATTTCCAGACCTGTTGCACGGCTAATGATTCTTTTCATGTAGACTCAAGTCCATTGACAACTAAATACTACATCCCTAGTCATCACCAAACAACTTCCTGTCCAGGCATTTACCATCCTAACCATATTTGCTCAGACAGCATCAGACAACCAGAAGCATGTTCTTGCAATAGGAGTTCAAGGATATTGGCTTCAAGACATGAAGTACAGAATTACTCAAGCCCTGTGGAAAAGAGCAATGTACCAGTAGAGACCACTGATGATACTGTTGAACTGGAATTCCTTCTGTCTGACAACCTCAGATTCTCTAAACAGCCATAGCTGTGATTTGTACAGAATAGACAAGAGTATCATCCTTGAGTAGCAAACCCTCCACACTGCTTATCCATCCTCTGGAGTTTGGGGGCTTCAGGACAAAGGGATTGAAGAGTCTAGAGGTGGTACTGGAAATGAGGTTGTGATGAAAATTTTCAGATCCAAAGAGACAGAACTGGACTGACAGATTTAGGAACAAAAAAGGCATGATTGGTTGGTTTTTTCCTCCTACCATTTGACATTTGAAATGGGAAAAACCTGAACTCTGATCAGAGTGTTCTGTTCCACTCTCTGGCAGTCAAGCAGCTAACACATGGAAGTAGTCATGCATTTCTGGGAGGAAGCTGCCTATCTCCATTAGGGCGTGAATGCATGAAAGCCTGGCTGTGGTGTCAGAGCTTCTCTTGAAATAGTAAAGCCTTGGATCTTCCCAGCTACTTCTCTAGTACCTATGGGAGTTGCAAGATTTCCTGTAAATGCATTTTTCATACATCTTCTGTTTTCAGAGAGAAATTGTTCATCCTATACAAAACCAAGATAAACATGCATAGCTGTCAGAGGAAAAAATGTTGACAGAATTAAGCAAGAAGATGAATTTCCACGTCCTCTATGATTTAACATGATTTTAAAAAAATCCATTAGCCCCATATCTTTCTCTTTTCCATCTTTCAGTTTCAGTTGTTCAATATCCAGGGATTTCTTTTTACATACTACATTAAAATAAGGTTTTATGTGTTTATATATATATATATTGTAACAGCCTCCTATTGAGTACGTAAGATGACACATAATGTAAATTAACTGAGCAGAGAGGGAGCTTTTACAGAAGTGAAGACGCCATGGTTTAATATTCCAGTGCTTCTTCAAGCTTCACTTTCTTTCCCTCCTCATGTATGCATTGGGATCAGTCACTGATATTCCAGTCCCTTGGATGTAGCTAATTATCAGCTTTGACTGCATTCTCTCTCATGGTCAGATGTTCAGTGTCTGGCATCAACTGACAGATGGATGAAGAGCTGTGCAAGGAAAACAAAACCTGAACTGAGCTAGTAAACTAATGTTATCCATTTTTTGGTTTTTTTGTTTTGTTTTTTTTAAGAGAACTACAAATCATCAAGAGGGAGTGTGGATAACTGGCTAGCTGAAAAGGGTCACATAGACATAGTCCAGCTGGCTGAACAAAAATGCACATCGCTCTCAGCTTATCTGAAGTAAAGCAAAATACACTGTCTTTGGCTGTTCTTGTTACTAATAACAGGAAGATCGTGGTGGGAAAAGAATGTTGCAGGTGGGAACAGAAAACTACAGAAGAGAAACTAGGGGCGGGCTTGGTATTTAGGCAACTAACCAATAATGAGCTTAACTTTTGTAATATGTATGAGCTAATTATAAGAAGGCATAAAAGGTGACTGTAAGGGACAATAAACGAAGTCTGCTGATCACTCATATTGAGTGACTGTGTCTTCCCTCCGTCGCGACAAGGGAGCAATTCAGAGATTCATACTGTGGTGGATTGTTCTTACTATGATAATCTTTCTCTTACGTAACACACAAGATTTTTACTGATCTGATTTCTGGAAAGGTAGTTTTTTCATGTTCTGGAAGAACACTAAATGGATGTGTGAGGAAAAAATGCCTGTTCATAGCAAGCAAAGTATTGTATAGTTAGTCATGCAGTAAGGCATGCTGAAGGCTAAAAATGAATGAGCAAGATGAGTGAAAATTTGAGGGTTCTTCAGGCTGAAATGTAGGGATGTTTTTTCCTGGACAACAGACATTGCTTTTCTGAGGTGATTTTAAGAAACAAAAACCCCCTACTGAGTTGTTTTTCAGGCCAAATTAATTCATATTCATGCAAATAGAAGTGCCAGAAGTCTACCATAAAACTGTGAAAATCCAAAGTAAAGCTTCCAGCACACGCAAACTTATAAAAGATAATGCAACTTTAAATGCAGTGTGCCAAAGGTGAGGAATGTTTGCCTCATGTCACAAACTGACACTTCTTATATAGCCCTACATGTGTATGTTTGCTTTGGAGCTCAAAAGTGGTGTTCGCCTCTCCACAGACTAGATACCAGAAGTAAGCTGGTCTTCTAGGTCCTTTAGCCTCTGAACCCCAGAATCTTGCTATTGGAGGTAGAGGCATAGGCACCTTCAGAAGACAGCTGATCCTCTACTGAAAGGCAAACAGCTACTTTCATATGGTGCTTTATTGCTTCATTGAACAAAGGGAATAGATAGACCTAGCTTGGGCTAACTACCAAGCTTTTTACATGATGTAAAATTTATTGATCTTGTGTTTGGGAAAGGGCAGTTTTGCTCACCAAACTGTTTTGCATATTCAGGTTGAATAGTTTGCTCAAAAAAGACACATCAGGGTTTTTTTTTTTATGTTTGATTTTGGTTAAAAATGCTGAAGAATCTGTGACTTGCCTATGCGTATCTGCAGATGAGTGTGAGAACGCTGATGTTTTATTAGGTCTTTAAATGTCTTGATGCTTTGAAAGCATGAAAATACTGGGGTGTGAGGTAATGAAAATTCAAGGGAGTTTTCAGATAAGAGTAGTAGCCTCTCCTGCCCTGGTAATATTGATAAGCAGTATTGCTTTAAGATCCCCATCATTAAATACATTTTTATTTTAGCAAAATTATCATAATCTTTTCATGAAGTAGGTAGCAAAAAAAAATAATAAAATAACTGAATCTCATTGTGGTGGATAGACCAGTTTAAAACTTCAGCTGAGAGTGCTGCCTTCTGGTGGGGTCTGGTAGTCTTATAGCATGTTGACTGGACACAGAAGGAGGTGCTGTATGTGGTCATAACAGGTTTCAGATGGGAATTTTAACACATCATTAACTAGATCTGTTGATCTTCACATACATCTGTGCTGAAAGATGGATATATGTACATGAGTATTAACGTAGTTATTTCCAGACTGACAGCCATGCTCAAAGTAATCTGGAAATGAGCTTGAGTTTCTGATTTTCTCCTTTCTTTTGGAGGGTATTGAATAGTGAAATATTGATGAATGAGATCTACTTGTGCATTAAGTATCCCGTGCATTTGACTTATAAATCAAAAATTATAGCTTAAGACATGGTCTAGTACTGTAATATTTAGCTAATACTTTGTTGCAGTTTCCTGACTTGTATAAAAGCTTATTCAAAGCTTATTCTTTTTCTTACTGCATAATAAATTGTCCACAAAGCAATATAGCTGTGCATATGTAGTTGCTATACTTTCCTACTCCTCCCAGTTTTAAAAAGACCACAACTTGATTAAAACAATATATATAATAGAATAATTTTCTTAATAAAAAAGAAGGGGAAATCTGAATCATAAGCTTCAGCTCAAGTTAAACATATCTGCACCCTGGGCCTATACAGCTTTCTAACTACGCACTTCAAAGATTTTTATTTACTTTTTTTTCCCCACAAGTTTCACTTCACTGCTGGCTAAACCTAAGTGATCCTTCTCCATTGTCTCACAAAGATACTCAAACAAGTTTCAGTAACATCTTGTCAGTTTCCTTAGGAAATGTGGTTAGAGAAAGAATCCCATTATTTTATTAAACCTTAAAAGATGTCCAGAGAAAGGTAGGGGAACTTGCTAACTGTATTTGCTTGTCTATTTGTAAGTGCACTCCTTCGCGGCACAGGAAGGGCTTCCAGGAGCAGCAGTGCTGATGTGTGAATAGCTGTCTCCCAACGTAATTTTAAATTAGCTGTTAGCAGTCAGCTGGTGCAAGTATAGCAGAATAGCTGGTCAGCTCTTAGTGGATTTGGTGCTACTAGAAAGCTCTAACGTACACTGATTAATTCTCAAGTCTAGTATGTTGTTGGATGGTAGTCTTTGTCAGCCTAAGTAGGAACTGATTAAACTTTGTGGATCTGTACCTAAGATGCTTGAAATGTAACTGTATACGAACATGGTAAAGAGAACATCACAAGAACGGTAGAGATTGGAGAAGGACTTCTTCAGAATGTCTGACAAAACTACCTGTGGCAGTAGGGTATGTGGAGGAATATTGTTCTGAGCTCTCCTTAAAAAGGGAATGGTGATGGAAAGGTACTTTCATATTTTATTGCTGCCTTCAGGAACCTCTTTAACAGTTTTAATCATTGATGTTAAGCGGAAATATTCTGGTTCTTAAGGGCAAGCTGCCCATTTCTTTTGGCCCATATGCAGTAAAGCACCTTACAAGATCAGCATGCATAAATTAAACCAACATTTAAATCCCAGTGAAATCAGTGGAATTAAAATACATGAATAAACCTAGGCATTTGTTAAAGCTTTCTTTGGCTTGTGATGCTCTTTTTGAACCAAAGCCTTGGGTTTGTTTTTTTCCTGAGGTGCAATTGTTTGGGGATAATACTTACTTTTTGCTTGAAGTATCTGCTAGGCTAAGTTACTTTGCTGTCTGCTTTATCCACAGCTGTAGGTTTTTGTATAGCTTAGGGTTTTGTTAGTTGGTTTTGGATGTTGAATAGGCTTGGAAGAAAGGTTTTGAGGTAATCCAAATAACCTTAGGCGTCTCTGGTAAAGGAAGAGTTCTTGTGCTTCCAAAAGGCCAATACACTTCCATTTTCCCTCCCCACACTGCATTAAGGTGGGGTAATTTAAATGCAAGAAGATATTGTTAATGCAATGTTAGATTTCTGAGAGTGATCCCATTTTTAGCAAGTAATAGGAATAGAGGAGCATGAGAGGCTTATAACAAAAGAGGTCTCCAAAATTAATGGCTTGGAATTCTTTTGGTTTGGCATTTTGAATTTTGTATCCTTGGCCTTGCTAACTATGCTGGCCGTGCCTTTCTGTGATCTATAGAAGACAGTGCTGGGACTTACCATGGCACCAACTGCCACTGGCTTTTGGTGAGCATCCTTTTGTGTATTTCTGTGTTGTGGCAAACCACCAAAGGAGATCTATACTATTATAAGCAGTAAGATATTCGTATAGTCCTGTATGAGCATCCTTCTCTGCCACTCCACTTTGTTCTCTGTCTTCTCCACTTTGTACAAGTTCTGTAAGGCAGAAGATTTCTCTCTTGAGGTGTTTCTGGAATAGCACTCTAAAATCATGATGCTGTTGGTAGGTTTGGTAGGAAGGATTTTACAGTCCTGCATAACTCTGTACTAGTGTGCTGTTAACCACTTGTCATGCTGTGGGAACGTCAGAACAGTTGTTACATCATGAAGGCATCAAACAGCTAGAATATCGGCTTGGACCTAAAGTTTACCCTAGTTAGAAGTATTAAGCCATGTAATTCTCTGACCTGATTTTTGGCACAGCTGAGTTTTGAATCCTTCTTGCAGTAGAGATGATCAGCTGAATTGCACTATTTAACACCAGAGGTCACAGAAACCAGTGAACGTCATACCTAACATTGAGATTGTGGAAAGACAATAGCCAGATACCATGGGTAAAGGTTTATCCTCAGTCTGGTTCATGTAGTGCGTTGACTTAATGAAGTTTTTCAAGTTTTCCTTGCCCAGCATGAGACATGGCTATTTCTCTCAAAATGCAACTGATTGAACAGCAGGAGGTATTTGAATAGTGCCACCTTTTGACTTGCTCAAGCAATCTCCTCTTGCAATCCAGTCAAAGCACTGTTCATACTGCATCAGAGAAATACCCTCCGGAGAAATGGTAGGGTTGAATTTACTTTCTGTGTCTATATAAAGCTCTGCAAGCTACCTCCTCAGTAAAACCCCCTTTTATCTTGAGAGTCCTTAAACCGTCTCTTTGGCTACGGAAGACCATCTGCACTGTGTTAACTCTTCACTAAGATTGCAAGGCTGGCTTTACTGTCATTCTAGTTACTGTTTTTCTTAATGCATCAACTACTTTCCCTCATTCTGGCAACTAATTAATAACTTTGGCAGCTCTCACATACATTAAGCTTCAGGGCTACGTTCACCTTGATATATTTTCCTGACTCCTGTAAGTATAATGCATTTCTGTATTACTCCTTCCTTGCACAGAATTTTAATTCGGCCGTAGTAAGATCTCCGTGCTTTGTGAAGTGTGGTATTTTGAGATCTATGGTGTTTGCCATGAATTGGAGATAGGTTTAGGGTATCAGGTGTGGGAGGAAGGGTTGGGAATTTGAGTTTGAAAGTTTGGTCATCCTTTTAGTTTAGTAATTGCAATAGTCTAGAAATGGAGTTAAAACACCTGTGTTGTTTGAAATTAAACAGTTACTTAATTTCTAAGGTACTACTGCTGCAATTTAGCCATACCAGGCTTATTTTAAGAGCTAATAAGAAAAAATGCTGCCTTTCATCCTTGTTGCCATACACTGTTAGCATGGGACCAGGATCCATGTGGGTGAGTGTTACCACAGTGACCAGCCTCCACACCTGCATCTGCAGCGGATGCCAGAGGACGTGACTAGGACATCCCCATCCATTCTTTAGACAGAATCAGTCATTTGATAGCACCCTGCTTCCATTTTTCAAAGTCAATTGAAATTAGTATGAAAAGTTTTAAACCTGTTATGCAAATGACTGCACTACACATAAGATCAGACAGCTCTCAAATGTTTCCTGGGCGTTCTTATGTCTTTATGTGGCAGTTAGGATTTATTTCACCTCTCTAGAGTGAGGCAGCTCTACTTTATGATATCCTGTAAAAGGGTGTACTTTGGGTGTGCATGCTAGGACAGCACAAGTTACCCTGTGGGGGCAGGTGCCTCTCCTATTGATTACCATCAGGCAGCCTAGAGACCTAGAGAAGCCTGTCTACCCTCTGCAGAGCTGAATCTGCTCAGATTAATTTCTCTCTGAATGTGGTGGTTTTCAGTGCTGTAGGTATTTAAAGTGGTCCCAGGATTCTTCTCTATTCACATCTTGTCTTCTTTATGTCTGCCAGCTTTTCTCCTTTCTTTTCCCTTCTGTTGAATGCCAGTAGTACCCATGATACTTGCCTCACAGGACCAAGTGAGGATTGGTACAGAAATTCCTAAGAACTGCTTTGAGGTGGTCAGAATGTACCAAATTTGATATTTTTTTTTCTTGTAAGAAGCATTACAGTCTTTCAAGGAAGTACAGAGTAGCTATAAAACAGTGATTTGCAGATTCTCAGAGATCTGTAGGTTTTGCTTTATGCCTGCCTTAGTGATACGCAGAAGGCTGCTGCAGACTCTTGTTTCAATGTTGTAGCTGCAAAGAAAATATTTTATTTGGAACACCTATTAGATTATCAGCTCTGCTTTTACTGGAAATAATGGGTTCATTTTAATCAGAAAATAGCTGTTTCATGCCAAGCCACTTACCTGTCCTGGCAGGTAGAGAACTGCAGCCGTTTGCACACTATGCTGTAATCATAGAAATTATTTGCTGGTTAAAGGTGGAGTGGGTTTTGCAGCACATAAATCAGAGATGGGGCTTGTTACACATTACAGTGGGAGACTCCCTGCTAATTTCTGTCATACTATCTTCACTGGCATGATCCTGGTTATAATAGGGCAGCCCCGTCATGTTAAAACACACTTTCCCCTGATGAGATATATGGGAGCAAACCATTTGCTAGCTGTGCACAATATATTTTGTTTGGCTCTTCTTTTTTGAGGAGTGTTTCTTTTTCTTGTGGGGTCAGATGAGACACTGTAAGCCCAACAGAGGTAGTTTATAAATGTCAGTGAAACCCACATTAAAATACTTTGTACTTTATGAAGTATAGAAAGAGAAAAAACCTGTGTTGCTGTAACCCTTCAGAAGCAATGGCAACACTCAGCTGGCATAAAACTGGGGATGTGCTCAGACCTGTGCAGGCTGCAATTCCTCTGGAAACTGCTCTAACCTTAGCCTGAGATCAGCGAGGCACAGCCCATTTCCTGTGCCCCTCCTGGGCTTTTCCTAGGGCAGCCTTCAGAGTGATGGAGAAACAGGTACTTAACACTTTCCCACTAGAAATGCTGACTTTGGAGGCACAAAAATTGCAAGTGCTAGAGCTTGCCTGCTTGCTGGGAGCCAGATTTTGTTAAACACAGCAGGAGAAAAATGCTGGCAGAATTGCATGATTAACAGAGGGACATAAGTGAAATAAATATTCACTTGAGTGCACAGAGCTAATTAAGTCATGAACTCTTTTACTTGGTGAGCCAAAGTGATAAATCTCCTAGTACCAACTAAAGCCATAAATTCTAAGGATGCTTTCAGAGGAGCTCTGTAGATTGTTAATAAGTTAAATTTAAAATTATGGAAATATTTTTGCATTATAACTCTTAGTTACTGCATACCATGCTTCTTTAAAAGTATGAAGTTTATGTGCACATATATGTATGATTTTCACTGTTTTAAATGGGCCTCAACAGTACTATATTTTCCCTGAATGGAAGCATAGAAAATGTAGTATGAGATGTAGAGTATTAGAAGGGTACTGCGAACAACCACCGAACTCTCATCGTCCTTTCCATCATGGTCTGGTTTTTTAATTTACAGAATTCACATCTGTGCACCTAAGTTTGTTTCTGCTGCCTAAGCATTCATTGATTTAGCAAGCACCAGCACCGTTCCATTTGAGAAGCCCCAGGACACTTTTAGGTGATCTGTTTATCCACTGAGTTTCCAAGTTCTTTTTGACGTTCTTTCTCCAGCCGTAATGCTTGAGTCTAGCACACTGGGCTCACATTACGGGGACTACATTCAAATTCCTGCTTGAGAGTTTGTATGTCATCTTCTGTTTGTGGTGGATGCATGAATATTTGGCAGTGCAACCACTTCTTCTAAGGCTGAGCTGGAGACAGTTTTCTGCAGTTAGTGAATAGTTACAAAATACCCTAGTCTGTCTGGTGTTTTAAACTCTGCCATTTAATTTCACAATAAATGGCACTTAGAACACTCCTTTTTCCACAAGACTTGTCTGCATAGGCTTTAGCTGAAGAAGTTTTTTTGGCTTACAGTCGTCCTGCATAAAAGAAACACTTGACTAAAGTAGTTATATTCACTAAACTTCGGATCATGGATGGATGGAAGAGGTCGCAATTCATCTGCACCTTATTCTCTAGCATCCTTTCTCAGATGTAGTGCTACTTTATATAAAGATAATAGATAAACAGATGTCCATTGCTTTTGATTTGGCCACATTCAGCTCACATCTTCAGCACCAAATAATCTACAATAAATTAAACTCTGAAATTTTTGTGGATCTGTAATTTTTCATTCACTGATGGTCCTCCAAATTTGGCCTCTAGCTTTGGACTGATGATTCTATGTGGAATTTCTAGGGGGTTTGGCTTCCATTCAACTTTACAACTGTTTGTGAGGTCATTCATTCTCTGGGATGCAAAAAGATATTTCTAGAGTGCACATTCTACTTAGCATGTAGCAGTTTTTATTTCAGTTCTCATGTGAGAAAGTTACTACTACTAAAACACTCCCTGAAGCAGCACCAATAAATTGGTCAGATTCAGACTGTATTACTGAGGTTGACACCAGTTACTTTGCTATTTATGAAGTTATTTATGATGAAGACCAGAGCTAGTAAAAAAAAAAATTTAGCAAGAAGCTTTTCTATCAAACAGACATTTCTGCCTACATCTGTGTTCTGCCAAAAAACATACTGCTTGTGATGAAAAATTGTCATTATCTTCAACCCAAAAGCAAATATCTGTAAAGGGAGAGAATAGTTCAGGTTGAACAAAGAAGTCTGAGTCCAGTTCTCTGAGACCTTGCTGCCTGCAAGGAGGCTTGGGCAGCTAGGGCCTAAGGAGCTGCCCACTGAGGTTGTACTCACCCGAGAGTTCACGTGCTGGATTTAGCTGTGTCCAGGATACCTAGGCTGTAGAAGGGTCTTGAATGAGCATTTGGCTTGCTTACTGCTATATTAAGTAATGACACTGTGTTCTGTATCTTAAATGTCCTCTCTGGAGATTAAAGTACAAAGCTGCTTTTGTTCCCATCATAGCAAGTTTTGAAGCTGCAGCACTTCACAAAAGAAAGCTCTTGGACCCTGGTCTGCACTGGTCCACAGCTCTGCTCTCTTCTACAGCTTGCATGGCAGAGGCCAGCAAATGTTGTCTTTTTGGAGAGTTTCTCACTTCTGCATTGCCCATTCATGTTGCTTTTAGTCATTTGAAGTGACTGTTAATCCTAATTGACTGATGTCTTCAGCACAGAGCCCACAAGCAGCATTCCAGCAGCCAGGCTGAAGTAACAGCAGCAAAAAGCTTCTGCCCTCACTCCCTCAACCCTGGGCATCAGAGACCAGAAACAGTGAAAAGTGGCCAGCGTGAGGCAATTAATACCACTGCAACCAGCTTGCAGAAAAATTAACCAGAACGTTTTTCCTTTTTCCTGATACACTTCTTTTAAATAAGCTTTCAAAAAGACTTGTTTTATACTGTGTCTGTGAACGTATAGTTTAATAGCCCATCATTCTTAAGAGTACATGGCATTTAAATATGCCTAAAAAATAAATGCCAAGAGATAGAGATGCCCTAAATGGTATATAAAGTAAATGCTGCTACATGTTAACTTAAAATATCACTCCATTTCACTGTGTTGCAAAATTACTCCTGCAGATTTTGATCCCTGAAACAGTCACATAATAAAATTGCCTCATAGAGCCAATTGTGAAATTATTCTGATAACATACTTGTACATCAAAAGGAAATTTCTTTCCATCTTTGCTGTTTTAAGTGTCATTGCACAGAGGTCCGTGTTCTGTCACTGTCTCTAAGAATATCAGCAAGATCCTGGTGCAAAATTTCAGGCCTGGGAGTCAGGGTACCTGCATCCACTTGAGACGGGACCAGATGTCCTAGGAAATTGTGTAGCCACTAAAACAAGAGGTGCTTTTGGTGTGTGGGTTTGTAACAGTCCCTTTCTTTTCATAGAATACACGGTGTTGCATGTCTCTGGAAAAATATGATCTTTTATGAGACTGAATTTGTTGCTGTGTGGGTTTTGTGCAGCCACATGCTCTCTAGTGGGTGAACAGAAGTATACAGCTGCTGACCAAAGGGACAGACCTGTAAGGGTCTCCTTCACCAGCTGTGATGCTAAATCCATATTTTTTGGCACCTGTTGCCGATAGCAGGCTGCAAGGGAGCTCAGCCCCTCCCCAAACCTGCCTGTTCTCTGTAGGGCATGGTTCCCAGCCAGGCGGGACTTGCTGACCCTACTGCGGGTTCAGGGTGAGAATGTGTTGTGGGGAGTAGGCTGAAGGGTGCAAGACTGAAAGGATAGAGTGAGATGTGAAGGGAAAGGTGAAAACAGAAGTGAAAAAGAAATGCTGGGTCAAATTCTGCTTGTAGGCATGCCACCGGAAATGCAGGAGATCCCTTTTGTGAAGAATGAAAGAGGGCAGGGCAGCAGGTGCTCGTGTCAGGTGAAGCTACTTGAGAGAAACTGCAGAGCTGGCAAAATCTGAAGAGCAGAGGATGTGGCTGTCTCCTCATGCCAGCTGACACAGCTTGACAAGACAGACTGGTCTGACAGCTCCTGAGGGGTCTAAGGGGTGCATCTGACTTTCATACGTAAGAAAATATTAATGATCTTTAGGAAAATTTAAGGGTGTGCAGGCACGCTGTTTGAGCGTACCTGGTTCTTTGTGGGTGGTAGGGTAGTAACTGCTTGGGACACAAATGTATCTTTGCTTTTGGTTGTAAAACATCAAGTCTTCTGGTACTTTCCTGGGGCAAGGAAACAAGACCAAATCCAGCCAGTGAGATGGGAAGAGTAGTGCAGGTACTTGGTGTGCAGAGGTGCAGTGCACTGGGCAGTGGGAAGGAAAAGCGGTGCTAATTAATAAATAAATAATAATTAGCTAAGGCTAATTCATTGTCTGTCTGCTGGGGCAAAATCAGGATTGGCTTGTGGTTTGGTTATATGTGTATGTGTGATAGAATTCAAGTCATGCAAGCCCTCCTGGTGTACAGGGTCATTTTTACTTGTTTAGCGGCTGTGAAGAATGAGGGGTTTTTACTCTTTGCTCAGTTGTCATCTTCCCATCAGCTTATTTTTACCTTCTGTAATCCCGATGAGATGAGGCATGTGCTGAGCAGGCCCCTGGTGCCCCATGCATGCTGGGACACCTTTATACCTCGTGGTCTCCCATTAGCTTGTTTTATAAAACAAATAATTGTGACTCTTTGTCTCTGCTGCTGGCAGTTCTTTATAAACTCTGATAAACAAAACTTATGTTTGTGTGAAACTGTAAGTTTCCACAAGTGGAAAAGCTCTGTCTGGTGTCAAGCAACAAACATTTCCCTATCTGAACAGAATACGATAAAAAAGAAGAATGAAAACCAGGTTTGCTATCTAAAGGTTCCCAAGAGAAATAATTGCCCTTTCTCAACTAATTCTATTTATTTTCCTTTTAGACTCATTAGTTGCAATATTTTCTTACTGCTATCATTTTGGTGCTAGTTCTAATAAACTTAACATATAATAATAGCTGCCTTGAGAATGATATTAGTAATATTTCCATATATACAAGTGATACTGAGTCATCAGTGACAGCAGCTTCTCAAATTAGCAGATGGTGGCTCTGTAAGAAAACATGTTTTCTTGCCTTACCCCTCAATTTATTCCCAGGCTGAGCAAAGATAACTAGGTAGTAGCATCTGTTGATGTAATAGTTCCTGTTAAACTCTATCTGCCTGCCAGATCTGAAGATGTTCAAACTATGGTGTGCATATAAGGTAGAAAAGGTATAATTAGAATTTTGATGTATTAAAAACTGGAGTTGGTTTTAATTCTGTAAGACAGACATTTTTGGACAGCTCTAAGAAGAAGTAAAAAAACCATAGTGAGTAGAGAGATGATGCTCAGCAGTTGACTTTGCTACCTAGATTATTATTTGCGTGCATGCAGTACAAAATGTAAATTTTTGCCTTATCTGAAGCCAAGCCATTTCTCACACGTTGGGCTTGTATAATTGTTTTGTTCCCGCAGAAGGGAGGGTGGGGAAAGGCTTTCAGAATTGGGTCACAGTTTCTCTGCCTGCAGAGATTGTGCTGTGGCTTTTGAGCCTGGCTCATGGGAATGACAGACTAAACAGGGTTCAGATCAGGTTTTGCTGTTTACCATTCTGTTTTTATCACAAGTCCACAGCTCACTTACTGAATAATTTTTATCCATCTTTAATGGACAGAATGGTAAAAATAAGACTCTGAGGTTATTTTCTCTCCTGAAATTGTAAGGGGCTCTGAAGTGGACCCTGCTGCCAGCCCTGGCTCTGCCTGCCAGGGTCGGAGGTGGGATTGTGCCTGCGGGTGAGGGCAGTGCCCATGCTGGGGTCCCCCACACATCCCCTCTGGCTTGAGCCCCCGGTGTGGCCAGCCCTGACCCTGCTGCACCCCAACAGCTACTTCTACAACTGCCTCCCGATGTTTGGTTTTTTTAAACCTTGCTTTACTGTGAGTGTAAACACTGGATGCCTGTTGAACCTTTAGGGTGGGAGTTCAGTAGACTATCTCATACTGTGTGCTTTCATAGCAAACTTAAGTTTTTATTCAGCTATTTAATTTTCGGTATGATTTCAACAGGAGTGGCTTTTTTGGCTTTATATACTTCCTTCAAAGTATTCACCAGGCTCACAGTGATTGCGATGTGCCACCAGCTGCAAGAGTGGGACCCAAGGCAAGAGCCGTGCCAGAGGAAGCTCCATCCTCTGCCACGGGTTCTGCTGCGATGCTGTGGAGAGGTTGCTACAGCCTGGTGCCACTCCGTGCCTCTCCCTGACACCAGGGATGTTGCGGTGAAACCTCTTCCCTTGGACCCTGTAGGCCAGATCTGGGAGGAAGCAAGCAAAGGTCTGTTGCGTGTGTAACTCTCTTGTGCATGTGTAACTGCACACAGAGGTGCAGGGCTCACCCAGGTGATGGGACCCTGGGAAGCTCTTGCTCTGCTTCTCCACCTGCCCTTGCCTACAGGGCTGCTTTTAGTGCATGCATGCTTGTTGAACACATTGTGCCTGTTGAGGCTGGGGACAGGTCCGTCGAGGCTCATTAACAGAAGCTCTGGTTCTGGTGGTCCTTCAAGTGTGTACACACACACCCCTTCTGTCACACACATGCGTACAGGATAGCACATAGTTAATGCCAGTAAATCTGTACTTGTTTCTCTAATTGTTTAATTGTTCAGTTCCCTGTTAACATTCCTTTGGCTGGCTGGAAGCCCTCGGCAGGGCTGCAGGCCGCCACCTGAGCAGTTGGCTGGAGCAGCCGCCAGGTGTCAACGTTCTTCTGCAGAGAACTTCAGTTCCACTAAAATCCTATGAAAAGGTCTTTCTGTGCAGCCAAAACCTGGAGAGTTTCCTCAAGGTTGCTGCCCCAAGGGCAACGGCATGACCTGCCCACCGCTGGGTCACATCGGCCACCTTGGGACATGCCAGTGGGCATGTGATGGAGGTGATACGGAGGGGTGGCATGGCAGCATGGTGAGGTCCAGGCTGGAACAAAGCCACAGATGCTGAGCCCCTGGTGTAGGCAGGCATCAGTGAGGGAGCAGCAGCTGCATGGGAGCATAATTTCTGAGGCAGAGGTTTTTGAGAGGTGAAGGGACAAAGTGGCAAGATACCCCAGGTCTGAAATGGTGGATTAGCCCTCGTAGGCAATGTGTGCAGATGCTGGAGGAGCCAGTGCCCACGACGTGCTTGTAATCTCCCTGAGCAGCCTGCCATTAAACACAATCTAATCAAGGCTGCAGCAGGTGCAGTCAGACCCAAGTATTGTCACCAGTGACAGCAATGGTTGTCTTACCTGTGGATAATGGTTAGCCATCACGCTGCATGAGAAAAACACACTGATTTTACGGGGAGGTGACCAGGCCAGAGCAGCTGGAGCTGGGGGTGTGCTGCCAGCACACCTTGCATCCCAGGGGAATAATTCTCTGTCACCAGGGGACCCCTTCCCATGAGATAACTATCCTGCATCTGTTTCTTTCACATGAAACAAACCAAAAGAGCCTCACCACCTGCCCTTTTGTACAAAAGAGGGGAAAGCCAGCAGACTGCTTATCTGTCTTGAGGAAGGCTTATACAGCCATGAGCACAGGCTGCTGCTGAATTTGGAAACCCTTGCAGCTGGGTCCGTGGCTGGGCTGGATGCTGCCCTGGTTCCTCCCCTCCCTTTTCTGTAGTGCTTGATCCTCCTGCATCTCCTGCCTCCCTTTGTCAAACTGCAGAGGTGTGTTTCCAGCACCAGGCACTTCGGGTTAGCAGTGGGGCATGCCACAAGGTGATGCCTTGTGTGAGCAGAAGTGTTTCCCTACCCCAGATGTGTTCTAAAGCATTTTTAGTGGTTTAGATTGTTGGGTATTTTTAAGGCTTTTGTAGGGCAGTAGCATGCTCACCAGGCAGGGAGCAGGTGGTTCCAGTACAGAACAACTTTCCTCCCTTTTGCCATGCTAATACACACAAAGTTATCTAGGACAGAGTGTGCATATGTGGGTAATGCCAAAGCCCAGTAAACATTTACACCTTGCTTTTTTTTTAAATGTAAAAATGATTTACAGTAATCATTTACACAGTACTGAAAAGTTAATTATTTTCAGTAGTGAGTTCACCATTGACGTAAGTGGCAACTGTGTAGAGACTGTCAGTTTTTCGCTGCACCCTCCTGCTGTCAGTAATTCTTGGGACAGAAGCAGATGTTGCTGAAACTCTGCAGCTTATGCTCATTCTTGATTTATTTCTCAGGCAGCTGTTAGTACAGAAGCTAGCTCAGTTGTTATTAAATAGTGTTCGGTGGAAAAATCACCATAGAGGCAGCAATATTTGCAGTCTTAAAAAAATGGAGATGGTGATTATATCACCTGTCTTTTCTAGGAAGGGATCGTTTTCCCCCCTTGAGCCGAGCCGCAGGCAGTGAACTAAGTGGACCTCTCAACAGTCAGTATAGCATTTTGAGGAATTTAGATGTCTCCTAGCCATTTGTAAAATCATATTTTCCTAAAATGATCACTAGGGAAAATTACGTATATAAGAGCAAAGCTTGCTTGTTAAGGGGTTTGGGGATTATTTGTTATTATTATTAACTCTTTAACATAAATGAGCTTGCCAATATTTTAAATATTCGGGATTTAATCCAAGGGTTTACATCAGTATATACAGATTAATACTCAAATGCAAAACTATACATGCATTTCTCTTATGTCTTATGAAAAGCTGTGATCAAAGTTATTTTTTGATTTGACTCATCACAGGGTCTGGGTGTCTATTACCATTCCTGGAAGGCTTTTCACACAACCTAATACACTTCTCTGCCAAGAAGCTTTTCTGACACTTGAGTTTGTTTGCTTTCCTCAACGCCAGCCCCCTCTGGCCTGCCCCTTCCCCACTGCTGCCACACTCCCTTGCAGCCCAGACCACACAAATACCCAAAAACAGGTCGCAGTTTGCTAATCGATGCATTTAGGGTTTTGTTCAGCAGGTATTTTTGTGGCAGCAGCAAAGGAAGTTTTCAACAAAGAAAGTAGTGTTGTTACACAAGCTAAATGGAATTTGTATAATCTTGACTCATCTTCTGTAGCCTTTGGTGGTGATGAATCCAATGTCCTTCCTCCAGCAGGAGATACCAAGTACCAGCACCGAAAGTCTGAGATTGCTTGAAAGACTCCCAGGCTGTGCTGGCTGTGAATCAGCAAGCCGCCTTTATTTTTATTTTTGCTTCGATTGTTGAAAAAGAACATCACGGGCAGCTCGAAATCAGC
This sequence comes from Falco rusticolus, assembly GCF_015220075.1. Taxonomy (NCBI): domain Eukaryota; kingdom Metazoa; phylum Chordata; class Aves; order Falconiformes; family Falconidae; genus Falco; species Falco rusticolus. Next base: position 1,787,503 of record NC_051209.1, on the reverse strand, counting down.
AACCACAGACAGGCTGAGCTGCTACTGATGTCCTCCTCCGTGAGGACAGCGTTCCCCGAGGTAAACAGAGGAAAAGGAGCAGAAAAATCGCTCCTGCTGGAAACAACGCTGCACCTAACTGAGCTTTTTCCAGCTGCAAAGGTTTTTTAATTGGCTGCTAGGGTTTTCAACTTAGTTCTTCTGATGACTTGCTCAGAGTCCAGCTCTGGATGTTTTGGATTCCCCTTTATCCCTATTTTATTATGTGCTTATTCCATTTTACAGGGTGGGCTGTGGAAAGACAGAAGTAAAAGCACTGCTGCTGCCAGTACCAAATGCCTGGTTGAACTTTCCTACAGAGGTGCAGGTATGCCTTGCTACCAGTGACAGCGGGTGGCTGCTTGTTGCAGGGCATCACCTCTGGGTGCCCGGTCCCCAGCTGTTTCGGTGCCAGGCTGCCTGGCTGGTCCTAAGGGCACCAGCAGGAGCCCTGCCAAGCAGGCATGTATGAGCATGCTTTGTATTCTGGGTTGAATTTCTCAAGCTCGTTGGCTCCATGAGCTATGCAGCATTCCCAGTTCAATAGATAAAGTCTTCCAACATCTGCCAAAGACCTTCCCAAAGCAAGGGTGCACCTGTGCCAGTTACGCCTTTCTCAGTCCATAGCTTGGATTATCTAGTACAGTGTCTTACTTCTTTCTCCTAAAGTTAGAAACTAAGAAGCGAAAGATCTGGAGCACACAGACAACATCTGCCTCTGCCCATGCAGCTGAGCCATGGCTCTGAAATGGAAGCAGTGACCAAACCTTGCAGGACATATTGGTGTAGAAAGATACATAAATGATCACAACTAGCAATGCTAGCAATTTCTTTTATATACTTCATTGCTTCCTGCCCTGTGTTTAGGTTCAGCTCCATCCTTTTGCTCGCAGTGCTGCATAAATGCAGGTGAACATATAGCATTCAAATAGCTGTTGATAGCACCATCTGCAAAAGGCTAACAGCTCATTTATTAAGCAGTGGGAACCAGCACAGCCACAGCCTAATCAGATATTGTACAATGAATAATTCAGAAATAATCCTCATATACTTGAATAAATATCAGGAGAAGGAAGGAAAAAACCCCATACATATGGCATGTTACTGGAACAAAACAGACATTTTTCTATGTCCTAGGCTGATGAGCTTTGTTGTACTGGATGTTAATCACGCAGGTGGCTAATGCTTGAGGAGGAAGCTGACTGAGGGGTTTCTGGCCCAGCATTTGGAAGGTGTTAGTAAGCGGAAGAGACTGTAGTGCTCATGGGAAAATCCATTAGCCTTACATGTTGCAATATGCATGTGGTCCTGTTGTGTAACTTGCTGGTGATACAGGCAGAGGATTGAGTTTGTGAGGCTGGGAACACCCAGGTTCTGGTCTGGCTTTCTGCATTCTGTCCTGCTGAGGAACTCATTTATCAGGTGTGTGCGGTTCCTCACACAGCTCCTGCCTGCACGCTCACACACCTTCCACCAGAGTGTTTTACCCTTAACTACTTGTTTTGCTGGCATACATGGTGTGGTACATTCACAATACTGACCAGCCACCAGACAACTGTTCAGTGGGGCTCTGTGTGGCTAGTGTAGGTGCTATAAGCAATTTCCTTTGAGGGTTATCTTAGTGTGGAACAAAACAGGACTGTGTGAGCTGGCACTGTGCACTTGCAGCCCAGAAAGCTAACTGTGTCTGGGGCTGCGTTACCAGCAGCGTAGCCAGCAGATCCAAGGAGGTGATTCTCCTGCTCTGCTCTGGTGAGATGCCCCCTCCCGCCCCTGGAGCACCACGTCCAGCTCTGGGATCCCCAGCACATGAAAGATACGGACCTATTGGAGCGGGTCCAGAGGAGGCCACAGATGATCTGAGGGCTGAAGCACATCTCCAATGAAGACAGGCTGAGGGAATTAGGATTGTTCAGCCTGGAGAAGAGACAGTTTGTATATGTGCATATTTTGAGCAAAACCGTTTTTTCTTACTGATAATATGCTTGGGACCTCACTCTATAGTGCATGTGTAGGTGTGAGAGCGCCCAAGGTGCACGTGCTCTCCCTGTGGCAGGAAAACTGCTCTTCTGGTCTGAGTAAGATCCATGTTCCCTTCAGATCCAAAAGCAGGCTGCATCAGCTGTTTGTGAAAACAGAAGGCCTGACCATCACCAGATCACTCTGGCCAGAAGTCTGTGTCCAGTACTGATGTAACCAGGGGCTGCACCAAACCTCAGCAGCAGATGAGAAGCCAGAGCACTGCGTGGAAAGTCGCACCGTGAAGGCACCGGGGCTGCTGAGTACGCACCATGCTGCTGGAGGGGCACTGCCTGGATCTGGAGATCTGGGTGTCCTGTGTCAGGTACCCCTTCAATGAGGAACACCTCGCCTTTATTTTCTGCCATTCCTCTGTGAGGACTCAGTGTTTTACAGATGCACAGGTTCTTCTCTTTGCTCTTATTTGGGAAAAAGAGCGTTCCTGCCATAGAAGTGAGCACAGTGCCCACAGGATGCCCTGGGAGGAGGGGGGTGGCCACCATGCCCGGCCCTTGTTGAGCGGGTGCTGCTGCCGGGGCTGGCAACGCAGGCATGGCTGAACCCAGCGCTGCTCCAGGGCACGCACAGGCTCTGGAGACCACCTCTCCTGCTCAGCCGCGGCCACTCACACCCCACAAGGCCTCATCCCAGCGTGCCTCACCACAGGGAAGGCATGGGTCCCTGGAGGGGTGGCCAGGCTCTTCCTACCAGCTGTGGAGGCGGCCCTCCAGCACGCAGGGCCGCAGCCACGTTGGGCCTCATCCTGCTCGTGGCTCTCGCTGCACGCATCCCCTGGACGCTGCGGCAATGCTGCGCCTGCAGCCGCCTGTCCCTCAGCCTGCAGCTGGCTGGGAAAGGCCCCCAGCAGGGCACAGCAGCTTGGGCCTCGGAGGTGGGGGACACCTGCTAGAATAGCCTGGCCAGCTGGCCTGAGCAAGGTGATTGCAGCCCCTGCCTACACACAGCACATCAGAGGGGATGTGCTCAGAAAATCAGCCATGAGATACTGGTGGTACAGCAAGCTGGGGGCCACTCCCACGGGCTCCATGCAAGCCCCAGGGTGGGGGCTGTCCCCATCGCAGGGGCTCTCCCAGGCAGGGTCCTTAGTGCCAGCATGGGTTATGGCATTGCAGCCACCTCTGCTCATCTTTCCAGCTGGTGCTTGGGGCCCAAAAGGCTGTTTAGACACAACACGAAGGGCAGCCATGAAGCCTTTCCACAGCAGAGTGCCTTTGGCTACAGCAAACACACAGGGAGGGCTGCTCTGTGCCTGCAGCTGAGGCAGGGGACCCCGCTGCCCACCCCAGCAGGTCAGCTGTGGCTGCCTGCGGCGGGGACAGAGCTGCTGGCACAGTGCCACCTAGCCACCACGGCTGCTGCCTCTGCCGAGGCCTGGAGACTGAGGGCTGTGGCTGTCCCAGCTGAGGCAGGAAGAGGCCAAACTGCCCCAGCACCAGGGTGGGAAGCTCTGTGCTGCTGCCGTTTTCAGAGATACTGTTCATAGGAGCTGTGACCTCTGCAGCACAGCATTATGCTAATACCACTCAGTGTATGTGGAAAAGCTGGGGTATTGACTGTATTGCCCACCCTTAAGGAACCATTTTAAGCCCACAATCCTTGCTAGCTAACCATGATTTCTTTGGATAATGATTAATTTGCTCTGGCTTATCAACAGCCAGAAAAAAAAGAATTTTTAAGCCCTGTCAAATCCTCCTGGCTTTGTGTTGTATCTGAACTCAGCATCTCTTCTACAGATTAATAAAAATCTGAGTCTCTTGCTGTTCAAGACGTTACCGTTTTCTGTTTTTTCCAGCATTTAACATCCTGAGAGTTACTACAGTTTCTCACTCTTCATGCTACTTGGGCACTGCAAATGTTCACCTTGTAGTTAGAGATTCTCTTCTGCAGATGGGTAACGAGAGTTACCAACTTCTGTGTAGCCATCAGCCTTTGTCCAACACATTTTTTAAATGTAGGGGAAACTGCCTGTTAGGGAGATGTTCCGTAGCTGTGGGCAGTGTCTGCTGAAGGCACAAGCACGGATTACACAGCAGTTGTGACCTGAATGTTGTCTGCCCCACAGAGAGTGCCCTAACATTATATTCTTGCATTCTCCCTGCCCTGAGGCTATATCTGTTTATCTTGGGTTTTGTCTGCTTCTTAGGCACTCATCTTTTCCTCTTCTTTGTCTCATTTCTCTGAAAGACGATCTTCAAAGCCAGCTCTAACAGGGAGAAAAGGCCATGTAAGACAGCTCAATACTGATGAAAAAATCTGTAGTTGGGAATGGGTTTCAACAGATTTCTCACTTTCCGACCATAAATCTAGTTCAGCACCATTTTCAAACATGTGTATGCTCTACATGGGCATATATATAGATATATTTATGGGTTACACTTGCCCCATGCAGGTTTTAACTATAGTTTGTTGTAGCCTGCGCTTAATTTAAACTGTGTGCAAAACTGGCTTTGTTCTGAGCAAGGTGCTGGTTATTTTGGTTGTGCTATATCCGGAGCAACAGTGATATAAAACTGGTTGCTAGCTGCTGAGTGTACACCCAGCCTGCAAAGGCAGCAACAGGGACCGCTGAAAGAGGTACCCACCGAAGGAGGGAAGCATCCCCCACAGACTGGAGCAGCGGGAGGGACTCTCCCCGTGCCATGCCCCTCTCTGCTCACCTCTGTGACCGTCCACTCCAAGTCTATGGTGGCCAGTGGTTGCTGGTCCAAAACTAGCTGACAGCTTCTCAATAACTAGGAGGAAATCCTGAACAATCATGCTTGGCAGTTTTCACAGTGTAAACAGACCCTAGAAAAGACCAACAATGGATCCAGGGATTAATCTTCTCCAATGGAAAAATAGCTCTAATTTTTATGTTGCAACATTGGCATTGCCACAAAATTATCATGGAGTTGGACAATTTGCAGATTAAATGTCCTCTTGCTTCCTAAATTAAGCAGCTATTCATACATTTATGCAAGTACATTCTTCATTAACCTCTAATGAGTAGAGTAAAAGCCATTTCACTACCCACCAGATTTAAAACCAACTTGTAAATCATATTTATTAAATAGTAAGACCTCTCTCATCAGACCATAGCTTACACTTCAAGGCTTAGGAGTTAGAATATGTCTGCACACATTTTCTTTCTCTGTAGTTTTGCTATCACTGACAAGTCCATGCTCTTTTCCTGAGCTAATCCCAGTGGAAAATGCGAACTGTCTTGCTTCTGCAGAATATTCTGGACAAGAATTGCCAAGCAGTGCTTCAAAAGTCTGGCAGAATTGGCACACATTTTAATTTTTTCAGTTTTAAAAGATGAAAGCTAAAAAACAAGTAATCCATCCTCGGTTTGTTTACTTTTGGGTGACCACCCAGGCTCCACCTTCCAGGGAGCAGCAAACCTTTCCATGTAGCACAGGGGTCACTTGTTGGTGACACCCAGTCTCAAAGAATGGTGGTTTCACCACAGATCTCAAGCGCTGCTCAGCAGAAGGGACCAGCTCACACTGCTGCTGGCAGGGTCTGGGCTCTCCCCCTCCTTCCTCTCTTCAATGCAGGATGACAAGGGCAGAAGCAAAGCACCATCTACCAGAATATCCTTCCAGCCGTGTGCATCACAGGAGGTAGGAAATGAAGGTTTGGTGATTGCAAAGGAGCAAACCTGAACCCCCCATATCCTGGGAATAACCCAGCCACCGAGTAACAGGGAGGTCTCAGCCGCTGCTGCTGCACGAGTGCCCTTCAGCCCAGATGCAGACCAGTGCCACTTCCAAGCAGTGCTGCAAGCACAGGCACAAGATGGGGTTTAATGCAGCCCCCCAAAGTTAGCTGGGGATGGTGTGGCAAATTGCAGATTAGATCCAGGCATCCAGAGCGAGAATTAGGTGTATTTTAACTCCCCCATCCGCCTGTGGGTTGAGCCTTGGCTATAAATCAGAACTCCAGAGTCTACCATATGGTCAGGTGCCACAAGGCTACAGTGCTTCGATACAGTGCATCGCATGACAAATGTAGGTTTTAACATGCTATTGGGCCAGAAGCTATCTTAACAGAAGAAACGTGTAATTTAGAGCCTACAGATGTTGATGCAAGTTTGTTTGCATCTGTTATATATTTGTCTGTCTACTAGAACGAGAGACATTTTTCATTCAAAATCTCCTAGATTTTAATTTTTACTTGACCTCAATAGTAGTTAAGATGTATTTTGAGTCTGGTTATAGATTTCTCCCTAGCAAAGTCCTTAATCTTGTATCATAAGAGATCCCTTTCTTTTAATAAATCTCATCTTTCTAAAAGCAATCCTAGAGCTTTTAGTCCAAAATATAATATGAGGCTTATTTTAATAACCAGGAAAGGAAATTGATTTTTCTTTTTTCCCCAAGAAAATATTTAGAGAATAGTAATAGAAGCATCTGAAAAGGGGAAGTTTAGTTGTAAGCTGTCTTTTTTTAATACTGAATGTAAACGTAGCGGTTAAAGAAAAGTACCATTGCATTCTAAACAGTGATAAAAAGGAAAATACAAGTATTCTGAAACAAGAAATGCAGGCTTCTGCTCTGGTCCTGTGGATAATATGAAACAGGAAATTTTAAGGTGAAAGCCTGGAAAAGCAACTGATACAATAGACAGTATTAAGGTTTTGCCAAAAGTTGTAAAGCTATTAGTCTGAAAGAGAAACTTAGGATTGGAAATACGGAATCTGTATCTTACCCTTCTTGCTTAAGCTAAGGATGTTTCACTAGCCAGGAAGAAAATGTTCTGTTACTGAGTTAAAAAACCAACAAACAAAACTGGGAGTTGACATAAAGGGCATCATTTAGTCTGACATAGAAAAAGTGAATCTAAATTCACCTTATTTTTTATGGTGTCAATCCACCTGCAAAATCATCTTTGACCTCTGGAAACGCTGGAGTAACATAAAACCACCTGTTGCCTTCCCAGCAGCTAACTGAAACAGCTTTACCTGCAGAGTCTTGAAACGCTCTTGAAATCACTTAAGGACTAAATTCTGAGATCTAAGACGTAAGGTCAACCTGCTAAAAAAATTACCAAACCCTCACAAAGCAAAAGGGACATTGTAGGGACACTTGCATTGCAATTGCCTGTCATTTTGTGTTTGAACTAAAAAGCCATTGGAGAAAAGCTATCAGCCTGGCACCACTTGTAAATGATACTTAAAATTCTCTTCATTTTAGTTTTTTAAAGTCAAATACTTAGGGTGACAGACTTTTTCTGCCATGGAGATGTCAGGGGCACCTGGCTGGAAGGCAAACAAGTAAATCTGCCTGAAAGGCAGCATGCACAAGGACCTTTATGCCACGTATAAACTGTGAAATCAATTAACATTTCAGATATTAATACCGAAGTAGTAGCAACAGCTGCCATCTTTTTTATACGATTGTGCAAGCCAACCACAGAAATGCAATGTAAGAAAACAGACTGTAGTTTTCACTTTTTAAGTCAAATTAGTTTACTAGTTAATTGGGAAGAAATAGGGTGTTACAAATATTACAGCCTGATTCTACAAGTCACTTGCAGGATGAGCCCTAGACTTGTGTGAGCTAAATTTCATGGCCCTTCTTAAACATTAAAATTGGTGCAGACCACAAATCCATTTGTTTATATATAAATTACCAAATCAATTTATTATATTCGAATTCCATAAACTTGTCAGACTCAACAATTGCCACAGTAGGCAGCAGAGCAGTTTGCCACTCTTCTGGTTAACTGGAAGCACATGGGCCTGGTCCCCAGTGCAGGCCGGGGCACTGGGGCGCAGGGAGCTGGGGTGCAGGGAGCTGGCGTGTGAGCATCCGGGGCACGGGGAGCCGGGATGCGGGGAGCTGGGATGCAGGGAGCTGGGGCGCAGGGAGCTGGGATGGAGGGAGCTGGGATGCAGGGAGGTGGGGCACAGGGAGACGGGATGCGGGGAGCTGGGGCACGGGGAGCCAGGGTGCAGGCCTGCCCAGCCCATACCTGCACACGCAGCCGCTAGCAGGGCACACGCCCATGGGGGACCGTGTTAACTGCAATGCAGTAGGCCTCTGCCGCCTCACCAACAGGCTTCTAAGCAATGTGAATAAAACATCATTATTTCAACCATAATATGTAGTTATTGTCCTACACGGGTCTGTAACAAAAAAACAAGCTAATAGCATAAACTTGAAGGTAGTGTTGAACATATTCAAGAGGCCACGGATGTGAGCCAAGAAAGCAATTCACATCCAAAAACTCTGAGATTCTAGGTATTTTGCCCACACACCGATTCAAATATGCTGTCTCACAGCAGAAAGGGAAGAATTTTGTTATTAAAATTCGTGACAATGGGCATTAATACCAGGTTGCTTGCAGTACACCAGAAGTCCTGTTACCAAATGTAGGTTCTCACAAGAGGCAACAGCCCAAACTGCCAAAGTACCCCCAGGAAGGCCCTAGTCATGCTGTGTTCATCATTCCTGGTGAGGTACGAGAGCAGCAGCGGTGGACAAAGTCCTAGGCAGTGATACTTATTTTCTTTTTAGTGCTGCACTATGGCTCGCACCCCTGAAGCACATGGCAGGGAAGGTGTCGGCCCACCACGGCCCGTCTGGAGGCCAGACCGTCACACCTGCGCCCGCCATAGCAAGAGCGCCTAGAGCCCGCGGCCCGCACAGGGGCCGTGCAGCACGGCCGCCCTGCCGAAGCAAGTAGAGCCCCCGAGCCGGCAACGAGCGCTGCCTGCTGCCGCTGCTGACGGAGAGCCGGCGGCCGGGGAGGGCGCGGCGGCTGCGGCGGGCCCCGAGGCGCAGGGCACCCGGGCAGGGCTTTCCCGGGCACCTGCCCCGTCCCTACCCGCAGGGCCGCGGCAAGGACCCGGAGGAGGGATCGGAACCGGCCCGGCGCGTTCCCGTTCGGGGCGGTATCCCCCGGCCGCCTGGGCTCGGTGAGCTCAGCTCGAGCGGGGAACCCCCTCCCCCGCCCCGGGCTGCGGGAGGCCGCGACCTCCCCGGCCCCGGCCCCTGCCTGCGGAGCGCTCGGCGGCAGCGGCAGCCCTCCCCGCCCCCGGCACACTCTAGGGAGCCGTTTCACACGGAATCACACGGGAGCGTCTCCCCCATCTGTGCAAGCCAAGGCACCCCCACCCCCTCCTTCTCCTCAGTCCCGGCAGAGCCTCCCTGCCGTTATGTTCCACCATCTCTTAGCCAGGCCGCTCCGCGGGCGCCGAGGCAGCGCGGACCTTAGCCATGCTCGCCTGAGGCTGCCGGCCGGAGCAGCCGCGGCCGGGCCGCTGGGCCGCAGCAGGTGTGTTTGCATGGGGGTGCGGAGTTTGCATGCGGTGGGGGTCGCCTTCCTGCCGGCCCGGCACCCGCCTCGCCTGCGCGCAGGCCCCGCCACGCCGCGGGCCGGCTGCGGCGGAGCGGCCTGCCGGGCCTGCTCGGCTCGGCGCGGCTCACTCTCGGCTCGGGCCGCTCCGGGGCTGGGGCGCTGCCCGGGCGGCGGCCGCCGGAGCCCCGGGGCTGGCAGGGCCCGCGGCCCGGCTCTGCGGGAAGCGGGGTGGGTGGGGGTGTCGCTCGGACGTGGCCGTCCCGCCACCCCCCATCCCTTCCCCGCCCGCCGCTCTCCCTGTCGCCGGCGGGGCCGCGGCCTCCCCTTCCCGGCGCCCCCGCGCGTAATGGGGGCCGCTTCTCTCGCCCGCGTGTCGGCGCCTCGGCAGGGTCCGCTCGGGCAGGGCCGAGCCCGGGCCGCGGGGCTGGTGGGCCCGGCGGGGGCGGCGCGGGCGCCGCGCTGAGGGGAGGGGGCCGCGGTCCGTCACTGAGGTGCCCGCGGCCACGACGGCCCGCAGAGGCGGAAGCAGCCCACCCGGGCTGAGGGGCTGAGGGAGGGCCGGCCTCAGCTGCCTGTGCGGAGAAGACGTGGCTGAGGCAGCGGAATGGTCCTTTTCCCGAGAATGGGGTGGGGATGAGGGATATGGAGAAAGTGCCAGATCTCAGCTCTCTCCACAGGGGAAGGGGGGTGAAGGGTTGTGCCCAAGACCTCTGCTAACAGTTACAGGTGCAGCCCGGAGAGCAGAGGGGCTGGCTGGTGTAGCCTAGCTGGCAGCTGGCTCGGAGGAAATCCTTGCAGAAGAGCCATCTCACGGCTGATCCTGGAGAGGATGGGGCTTGGCGCGTAGGCGGAGGTAGTTACTGGTTGTGCCAGTGTGAGGGTGAGTAGCCAAAAGAAGAGCGGGGCGAACGATGTCTCGGTTTGGGGTGACTGGGCAGCCATGCAGGAGAAAGGCCCTGGGTGGCAGAGAAGGAGGGGGAGCGGGCTAGGAACAGAGCTGCCATGGCACAGGTGGGCGCGGACCCCTGCTCTCGAGGGACTCGGGCATTGCCAGGGAGTCGTGACCTTGCTCAGGAATTGCCCCAGAGAGAGGTGTGGGGCCGAGCAAGCAGCTGCAGCCAGCAGCCATCTTTGCAGGGTTGGAGCCGAGCAGGCTGCGCAGAGCGTGTCCTGGCCTCCCCCCTCAGCAGCGGGTGTGAGAGGCAGGGGGGGCCGGTCAGGCATGGGTCTGCAGCTTTCTTCTTTTCAGTGCCTCAAGGATAGTTGAGTAGCAAAATTAAAGAGAAAGAAAAAAAATTGGAGCTCAGCAGCCAACTCGGTGCTCCGAGGAGGGGGCAAGGGAACTATTTTGCAGGCATCTTGCTGCTGTGGAAATGGATTTCTTGAGGGTAGGGAGGTGTGTGGGTAATCTCTGTGGTAACGCCGTGCAGAGGAGAGAAAATGCCACCCAAGCGGCCCCAGGTGCAGCAAGGCAGAGAAGCCCCTGCTCAGCCACCCCACGGCCGTGGGCATGAGGGGGCAGATGTGACTCTGAGCCACGGCCACCCCGTATGCTGTGGGGAGCAGCCCTTGGTTAGCAGTCTGTCTCCCAGTGCTGTGGCCAAGTCTGCCTGGTGCTGCAAGAGAGATCCTGTGAGGATTTTTATTGCGGTCTCTTTGTTAGCTACAGACAGGCACGCACACACTCACAGCTTTCAGCCAGGTTGTGGGAGGTAAGTGGGGGAGGAGAGGAAGGGAGCGCGTGGGCGGCACTGGGGAGCAAGGGGGCTGTGTGGGCCGGGCACCAGGGGAGCAGGGGGACAGGGCCGCGGCCGTCCCCGCCACCACAGAAAAAAGAGCCCCTGCGATTTTCAGTGACTTGTTGGCAACTCAGCGAGGGTTGCCATAGCTTTTTATGTAGGGTGACCAGAACCGGCTGGAACTGGTTTGAGGCAGATCAGCTCCTGAACACAATGCAGTCACTGAGCTACTACAGTGGGATAGCTTCCTCCCTTCATGGCAGCCAAAAGCAGAGGAGCTTGCAGAAAGATACCATCCCAAAACAGTATGTGAATGCACACTTTAGACACACAGCACTGGTATGTGGCTAATATAGTCATAAAGGATTCTGTATATAAATGTACATATTTGCAGTAACTGAGATTACTTTGGCTTTTCATGCCTTTTTATGCTTAAGGAATGGGCAAGAGCTGAGATTTATGACCCTTATTAAAATATTTTTGCTTTGCAAGGGTGGGACACTGGCTATGCAGTCTATTTTAAAACTAAACTAAATAAAATTGACTGAATGATTTGTAATTGTAGTTATGCTTGTGACTGAAGAATGCTGCTTTGCATGCTGTTTTATTTACAGGGTACTGTGTTGTGGTTTTCTTCTTTAGGAGATGTTAAGGGGGGGTATGCTGTGCTTTTTTGTAAGGCCAAAAGGAAACAATGTTGTTGTAGAATTGTGCGTAAAAGCATTGCAAAGATGCTGTAAGGCATACTCGTTCCCCCCCCCCCCCCCTTTTTTTTTTTCTTCTCTCTCTCTCCTTGTAGGCCTATTGATTGGGGCTGCCTTTAACCCTTTCATATTTGCAGAGGTAATGCATCTGTGGCAGTAACTGAGCATTGGCTAAAAAAAAATATATCTTTCAAAAGTCAAGGTTCGCAAGGTGAGATGTGGTGTTTTGGATATGAATCTTAACAATAGCATGAAGGTACATGTGGGTGAAAAGTAAATCTGCCTCCTGATTGCACACTTTGCACATCAGTAAGGAGACAATTGTTTGTGAGTGTTAGTAAAGGAATGCTATTAACGTCCTCCAGTTTTAATAGGATTAAAGCTATTATTTGTAAAGACTTACTGATATCTTGGCTAAATACAGTATTTTCACTGAAATATACATCTAGGTATACCTTTTTTTCACAATGTAGTGATACGGAATAGGCCTCTGAGTGACAATCATAAATCATGGACCACATGGCAGTGAACTGTTCTGTGTTGTATTACAGCATTACACATTCAGAATTTGCTGTCTAATTATTCAAAGGGTGCTTGTTTGGCCATATCTGAGCAAGCCGATACTTCTGAATTAAGGTCGTCAGTGTTAAACATGTACTTAATATAGCCTACACAGGAAAAAAAAAACCAAACCAAACCACCATACAAAATAAGTAGTATGGATGGTGTTTCTTAAACTGTTGTAACCCAGGGAGAATTTTGCAGCAGTCAAGTGGAAAGATGTATTTTAAAGGTTTGATGGAGCTCCAGTGGGTTATTAGTGGCATGAATTATAATTGTGCAGTAATAAAATAAGAATAGGAAACCGGATGGGCAGTGTATCAGCTCTTGAGAGATGACTACTTTTAACTCAAAGCAATGGATAATGGATATTTTTTTTCCCCTTCTCACCTAAAAAATAAATGTGTACTTAGATTTGAGCTGGCATTGGTATCTTTTAGTGAAAGCTGAAGGATTCAGAGAAAGGGAGAGGGGGAGAGAGAAGAAAGCAGTAATGAATATAGCAAAGGGAAGAACAAAGGCTGTTAGAGCTTACACATTGGAACACTAAACATTTTGCCCTGGGGATTCTTTTGCTAGAACTGTTACTTCCTATAACAGGAAATCAGCAACTCTAGAATCTTAACCAGTATGATTTTTTAAAAAACGTCTGACCAAACCTGGCTGTGTTAGCTGGTTTGGTGGTCTACAATCAAGATAAATATGGAGGCAAAACATTGAAAATGTTCTGTTGTAGTGTGAAATTAGGGTCTTTTCCTCTGTGCTTAGCAGAATAAAGTAGACAGTCTTAAAAGCCTTGAGAGCTTGTGGACATTGGGTAAGTTGTATGGTGGCTGATGATGATAGGCAGGGTGCCTGCATCAGAGAGTGACAGTACAAGGGAACCTTATTTCTGACTGCAGTAGATTACGTAAGGTATTTAGATATTAATTGTAGAAAAGTGAAAATAGCATGCTAATGTTTAGCCTGAAATTATGGTTTTGTGGGTTTTAATGCAGCTACAATGTGTTGTTTCTCAGATTTGATAGGGCAGTAAATAGCTTGCTTGGTGGAGCAAAATGCCTAACTGATCGCTGTGTTGATTTCTGTTCATATCTTTCATGATTTGAATGTAGAGGTTCTCTATTTGACTATAGATGTCTGTAGCAAAATTATGCTTGCAAACATGAATTCTTATTGCACGGATAGGAATATAGGAATAGTATCTATTGCTGATGATGATGATGCATGTTCTTTTCCAAGTGTCAGCTAAAATTCATATGTTACATGAGAGCACCTTTTAGATTTTTTTTTCTTTTTCTGCCAGAATAGTGAGCAGATTTAAAATTGTAAGTTCTTGAATTGTCACAAAACTCAATGTATCTGTTCCGTTTGAATTTTTGAACATGAGCTGTACTATGAATTTTTATTTTTAGCAAAGGAGGTGTTGAATTTGCAGGGATTTTTATAGACTGTAAGATAAGAAACCTGACTAGATGCTGGAGTCCGCAGTGTCCTTGGTGAGTTTTATTGTTTTAGTCTAATAATATGTATAAATGCTCTTCACCAGGAAATTTTTATTTTGCATGTAGGCCAGCTTTCCAGCAGAAAATGCTGCTTAATGCTGGGGGATTGGTCCTCTGTATCAGCAATTGTGATCTCATTTTGCATTGAGGCTTGTTTCAGGTATTTGACCTTGAGAATAAGGGTAATGATTTATCAAGTTCCAAGCCTCTTTTGAATGAATTAACTAACTTTGGTTTTCTTAGAAGTATGAATGTGTGTTAAAATATAAATATGCATACAGATTGCTGGGGATGTATGGTTAAAAAACCCACAAAAACAAAGGCCAAAAAAACCTTGATCCTAATGTTTTAGGGTCTGTTTGTTGCTAGTGTTGCACAGGCGGGCCCTGCCTGACTTTGAGTGCTCTCATCAAGACTGTCTGCAGCTGCTTCACACTGTTTTTGCGTAAGAACTGCTATCCACTTAAAAAAAAAAAAAAAAGGCAGGAAGCAAGTGCCATTTAGAATGTGATTCAAATTTGCATTAAATTGGGAATCGCAGAATTCTGTTCATTATAGTTATACATCTGAATTATTCACACATTACTGTTCGAAGCCCATTACATCCAGAAGTACAAAATTAAGCCATTTTCATAATTCATTTTAAGTAGAGAGCAGAAAGAATGGTATAGGGATTTACCTGCTCTTCATGAATTTATCTCCGTTTAGGAGAAATTTGGGAAGCTGCTAGGCCCAAAACCTAATTGGATCTCTTGATAAATATAGGTAGTTTTCATTTGGCCAGCTGTAGATAGCGATGATCTGTTCTGCTCCTTATGGTTGTGGGAGAGGAGATACCTTACTCGTGTTGGAAAATCCCAGTTCTTTTGCCAGCCAAAGGCTGGTAACAGTGAACTCGGAACCAGTTGCACACGATCTCTTGAAACTGTGCAAGAGGTAGTTCAGTGGTGGTGTGAGAAGAGGAAATCAGCAGACTTCAGAAGATTACTCCTCTCCCTTCCTGTTTTCTCCTACGCAAAGAGAACTTGAGATACCCATTTTGCCAAAAAAAAAAAAAAAGTTACAAAATGGAGGAGTTAGACTGCAGGATGAGGCTTCTAAGGAGTTGTAAATTACAAGTAATTATTTTACTGGAGAAGTAGAAGGCTGTCAAAAAAACCCTGTGGGAATTTGTAGAAAACAAACAGAAATTCTCAAGAACTGTCTTTGCTTAATTACATCATTGCAGGGGAAAAGGGCTCATCTTTTAACAGGTCAGAGAAGAAGGATCCATAATCAGATGCTGGATATAATAGAAAAGAGGACAGAGACGATTACCCGCTCTTTTATAATCAGTTATAGGGATGGATATGTTTTGAAAGCGGTGGTAACATGCTTATAGTTGTAAAACAACTCGGGGTCTTCTGGGGTTATCTTGCTCGTTGATTTGACATGGCTTGGTGATCCATAATTGCAAAACTCAGCTGAGTGATAAGCACAGAATAGCACTTTGCCATACCTCACCTTAAAGACTGAATAAGAGACTCCTCTGCAGAGATCTTGTATTCCTAAGGCTCTAAACCTGAATCTGTGGGCAAACCCACTGGAAAAAGTTTTGCTTGTATGAATTAACAGCAAACAAGGCAACAAAAACACTCAAGCTTTAGTCTGGCTGCAGCGGCATCGGCATTCTGTGTGCAGACATAAGTATAACCCTCATGACCTCTGGGGACTCCCAAATTATTTTGTATACTGGGAAAAGACAGTGTGCACACACCTGCACTCTAGGTTATAGCAATACACCCCGAACAACAGGCAAGTGCTATTCAATAGCTTTGCGATTTTTTCCCATGACTTCCATCTTCTGCCATCCCAAATGTAATTTGCTACCATTGCTTTCTTTTGTGGTGTATGTGATTTTGAACCACCAAAATTTGTATGGAATACACTCCTGAACTGAAAAGTTAAAGATAATTTAAACAGTTATAACCAAACTGTGGTTTTATTCAAATCGACAGAATACACTTGATAATGCATTGGCTGTGGTAGTTTTATTGCTTGTTTTCAGAGTTTGCTGGTTTAAAACTCGGGCAGTCAATGTGTGGATTAATAGGCTTCTGTGGTATTCTAGAACTAGATAGAATGCGTGGAGGAATGGGTTTGTTAAATATTTTTTTATTGATTAGTAAATATTTTAGCAATTACTCTGAAATAATACTGTCTTTGTGCATAGCACAGAACAATATTTTGGATTAATAGTTGAGAAAGGTTGGCATTCAGGTTTATTTCCTCCTTACGGCATCCAGATTTGTTTATACCATCTTAAATGTACAGTTCTCATGACAGTAGATCAAAGTCAAATGACAGCTGGTACTGTCTGCTGTGGAAACAGGCCACAGAAACAGCCTCATAAATCACAGCCACTAGCTGAGCTTTGTGTACCTTCTTACCCTGCCCCAATTCCAAAATGTTCTATTTGGCCATGGCATGGGCTGGCATTGTGCTCTGCATCTGTCACAGCTTGCTTCCGTTTGATGGTGGACTCTGGACATGCACTTGGATATTGTCGCAAGTGGGTGGAAAGGCAAGTGAATGTGGGTAGGTCTGAATGCTGATTAACAGTTTAAATATTTTTTTTTTACTGTGAGGGTGGTGAAATGCTGGAACCTGTTGTCTTGAGAGAGGTTCTGGGGTCTCCATCTTTGGAAATACTCAAAACCTGACTGGACAGTGTCCTGCTGTAGCTGACCTGGCTTTGAGCAGAGAAGGTGGAGTTCCAGAGCTCAGCTGTTCTGAGACTCTGTGAAATGCCTGTTGAAAACTTGTTTGGGCTAGTAAAGAATAAATAATGAAATTCTTCTGAAACTGTCCACACATATTAGAAAAAACTCCACAAAACCTAAAAATGTTAATACTTGAAATACTGGGCTAATACTTACCTTCCAAAGCTTTTTTGAGGGGGAGGAGGGAGGAAGAAAATTGGTAGAATGTCCTTTTCGAAAACCAGAAGTGTAATTTCAGATTTCTCTTACTCATTGAGGCTTGGGCATGAAGACAAATTGGGTTTTCCTTGTTTGTTTTCCTTCTTTTCCTTGTTTGTTTTCCTTCTTTTCCTTGTTTGTTTTCCTTCTTTTCCTTGTTTGTTTTCCTTCTTTTCCTTTTTCTTTAAAGGCAGATATATACAGTGCTTAATGTTGAAATAGCAGATTGCTTGGTGTAAATTTTAACTGTAAACTGCCCCATATTTCACAAAGATGTTTACATCAGGACTGGCATAACCTTATTGGTACTATGGATGGTAAATGAGACCTCGATCCTAATAATTCAAAATGTGCCTATTATGAAAGGACATAGGAAGTCATGCACACACACTTTGAACAAAGTGTGAACACAAACAAAACAATCTTTGTTTATCCTCCAGAACTTAATTCACACCTTACATTTCAGTAAGGTATTGGTGCACACATAGAGGTGGATGTTGTCACCAAAGAGATTAATGGAAATCACGAAGTAAGTATATTCAGTCTGTTGTCTGAAGTTTTTAAGACTCAGTGGTATCTTCCTAGGAAGTCCTATTGCCCACCATCAAAAAAGCAGAACCCAGAAGCATTGCACCTCACTGCCCCATGGCATTCTAGCTGTGTAATTTGCATTGGCCGTATTCAGAAGGTTTTCCTTTTTACTTACTTTTGTTGTTGAGTAATCAGTAAGCAAAGCAATGCTTGAATTTTGAAGAAACTGGTTTTCTTTAGTAACTTTCTCAAGTAATTCAAGCACTCTAAAGGTTGCACATTGTAGGACGAAAGTGGTAGGCCTTTCCTGGTGTTCTGCTGGTAAACATCCACAGGCAGCCAGGTGGAGAGGCAGGGAACAGAACTAGTCCATGAGAAGGAAAAGGAATGTTACGAAGGGAGATGTCATCTGAAAATGAAATAGTACTTTGGACAGAATCAGGAAATCTAAGAACTGACTCCTTACATGAGTATCCACAAATTTAGGGGCGTTTATTGTATCATTTGACCATTGTTCTTCATAATACATACTTCAGGTTAGCAGTCCCCTGTTCTGAGGTGAATCTTGTTTCTGATATTTACAAACTAAAAATGAAAAAAATGTCTATTTTGGATGAAGATTGGGGGGTGGGGGTCTTGCAGGTTGTTTCCTTAAATACATTTTTATTTGTTTAATCTGAAGAATGTATCCTTGATTACATACCTTGTGGACTGTTTCTCAGTTTGATTCTGGATATCATCTTAATGGCAGCCCTCTGATGCTGGTTTTTACAGCTTTGTGTGTCTCTTTGGAGACACTGAGCTTTGCTCTCAGCACTTTAAAAGCAGTTCTTGAAGAAATTCTGGTTCCTGGAAAATTGGGATTTCTTAGGGAACCAGGAACTTGCCTCTTTCCTGGTCTGAAGTATTTACAGGCATCATGTTGGCCCAGAGAAGGAATAGACTAACAGCTTGTCTGGCAGCCAGGGTGTCAGTTGATTTTGATCTTGGATGAAATGAAAGGCAGAGTTTTATCCTTAAGAGAATCAGTTACTGAAAGGTTTTTGGAGAAAAAAAAAAAGGGGGGGGAGGAATGTGGCATCAGAGTCCTGATAGTTGTGGTGGAAACAAAGTTTATATACTGAATCTTAAAATGGTATACTGGAATAGTGAGGAAGAGATTAATAACATGTCCATGTTACAACTTCGCTTACTTGTTTATCAAGATTGGCCATGTCTTTTGTCCCTTTTTGTTTAACTTAGATTGCTTTAAAAATTTGAAGAACAGGAGAGATCTCTTAAGCGCAGCAGTAATTCTGGACCCCTAATGCAGAAGAAACCATTCCATTCTCTGTTGGAGCGTGGGAGTTGTTCCTTCTGCATGGACTTGAAAGACAGTTGCAAATTCATGCAGTGTGCTCTCTGTGGATAAATTTATGATCTTTGGTCTACAGACCTCTGAATTATTTTGACATATTTTCCCATTTTGGAATTAGTCTAATTGAGTTTCTCACTAAAGAATAAATGTGTCTAAATTCATTGCTATTGCTAAATGTTAATTAAGCTCCAGTATATGTAATTAGAGGAAGTTCTAGACTAGGAAAACTTTTTAGTTCCTATTGAGTGTATATAACAGCTGCAAAAAGACACCTATGAACAGGTGTATAATCAGAGAGCAAGTTATTATTACCTCGAATCATGGAAAACTGTGTCAGTAAGACCATGTTTCTGTGGTTTTACATGGATTTGGTGTGCTCTGGTTTCTAGAACCTTTTCTATTTAATTCTTAGAAGAATTTTCTTTGTAGTTTTGATATTATGTGTGCATGTATTTTTGTATTTATTAGGTAACTGCCTTTGTAATTGTGGCACTTTCATAGGATCTTGAAATCCTTCAGGCAGAGGATAGACTGAAGGTCCACAGCACTGTGCATAAGTGTGACACGTGTGCTGAACACGAGTCTGGCTATACTGCAAGAGAGTGGAGCGGTACTAGTTATTTGTCCAGTCTGTTTTCTTAAATCTTTATGTTCATTTTATTCCAGTTACTAGTTTTAAATGCATGAGGGCTAGAAACTTGTTTTTTGGATAAATGGGTTTAAAAAACCCAAATACACAGTAAAACCAGAATTATGAAACATTCTTATATCTCGTAAGTATATATCTAGTAAGTAAGTAGATTATAACAATTTGCTTTACTAAAGTAGTGAAGTGAAGCCTTGATGGTGAGTAGGCTACTCTATATTATCCATTAAGTAAAGGAATTATGAGTTAATCAAGAGAGTAAATTAATCAGTTGCACCGGAATATTAATATTTTGTAGAGAATCCCATGCTCAGTTCAGCTCTGCAGAAGGACTTGGTGCAACAAAAAGGAGTTAATAAGTTGGACAAAACAACAAGATTATTAAGTGGACCATGTAAACAATTCCCAAAAGCTTTATATATTTATTTGAGAGTATTACATTAAATGTTGCTGTGTATTCCAGTATCCTTGAGAAATTTTCCTCAGTTACCTTTCTTGGAGTCCATAATGACTTCCAGGTACCCAGTGTAGATGGAATACATAAATCTTTTGTATTTTTGTCAAGTAAAGGGATTATGCCATTTTAATAAACTGTATCTTTCTGAGAAAAAGTTAAGAGTGCTGCCCGTGTTGATAATGATATGCATAAAAATAGGTATTTAAAAGTGTACATTCTTGCTAGTTTTTCTTAGCACTGTTAAAGCTGAATTCATCAAGTAGTGTCTCTGCAGAGCTCAAGATAATGAGCTAAGAGGAGGAGGAGGAGGAGACCTACTGCAGCTGTAGGATGCATCTCTGTTGGTAAGAGGCTTCTGCCATGGGGCATGTAGCTTCCTGCTTATCTCAGCTAATATGAGGAGCTTGGAGAGCACTATTGCAGTCAGCCACACCGTTGTTCTGTGATGGCCGTTAGCTATATAATAAGGATGTTTTCCAGTCTTTTAGTGCGGTACAAAGGCAGGAGGACAGATGGGTGCTTCCTGAATGGGCACTTTCTAACAATAACACTTAACTTGATTAAATATCTTTTCATGTTGAATACTAACTTTGGCCTGGTAATTACTGAACAATGAAAGTACATTAAAAACAGCTCTGTCTCAACAACTCAGATCATACCTGTGCATGATTATGAAAGAAAATGAAAAAAAATCTGTCTGTAATGGATTTTTGTAGATCTCTACAAGTGATTCTGCTGCACACCACAATGTTATTATTGAAATGTCTGTGAAAAAGAGGCAAATGTCATAGTGGGATCTAAATCTAGGAAGTATACTCAAAGTTAGCTTTTCTTTTTACACAGCATTTGTGTAAGTGTCAGTTACCTGTTTGGTTTGGGAATTGCAAGGAAAAAAAATACCAATAGAGGCCAGTGGCAATTAATAATAGGATCTGGAAAATGTTATCTGTGAGGGGAAAGAAAACCCTTAAGTTCTGGTGCTGGTTAGCCTAAAAAGGAGAAGTTTGAAGGGAGATAATGGTCTCGGAGTAAAGTGCTGTTGCAAAGAGGATTGGTGCATAGAACCACATGTGATTCATTTGGATCGCATCAACAAAGATTGAGATTATGCTGTAGGAAACACACAGCAGTGAAAACTGTGATAGACTGTGTCCTGGTTTCAGCTGGGATAGAGTTAATTTTCTTCTTGGTAGCTGGTGCAGTGCTCTGTTTTGGATTTGGTGTGAGAACAATGTTGATAACACACTGAAGTTTTAGTTGTTGCTGAGTAATGTTTGTACTAAGTCAAGGACCTTTCAGTCTCTCAGACCCTGCCAACGAGAAGGCTGGACGGGCACAAGAAATTGGGAGGGGACACTGACCCGAACCAGCCAAAGGGATATTCCATACCATAGGATGCCGTGCTGGGTATATAAACTGGGGGGAGTGGGCCAGGGCCTGTTGATCGCTGCTGGGGGACTGGCTGGGCATTGGTCAGCTGGTGGTGTGTGAGCAGTTGTAGTCTGTATCACTTAGGATTTTTCTCCCTTCAATTTGGGTTTCATTTCTCTCCCCTTCTCCCTCCTTTTCATTATAACTGTTGTTTTCATTATTACTGTTACTGTTTTTATTTTAATTATTAAATTGTTCTTATCTCAACCCTTGAGTTTTACATTCCCTTCTGATTTTCCTCCCCATCCTGTTGGCCTGGGGGGAGTGAGTGAGTAGTGGCTGCATGTTAGTTACCAGCTGGGGTTAAACCACAACAGGCTGGAATAAATTACATGGGAGGTTGTAGAATCTCTTGTTACAGGAGGTCTTCAAAGTAGGTAAGACACCTGTCAGGAGTAGTGGAGATACATCCTTCATTAGAGTTGCTGAAAAAAAGCATTGCAAACATTGGGAGGCACTTACTCTGTAATTCTTACAAAGCAATTCAATTTACAGAGAACAGTGCAGTGTTTTTAAACCGTTAATAGAAACAGATTTGTTACTGTCTTCAAGAAGGCTTATCAGGTTAATGCAAATGTCAAGGAAAATCTACACTTAGAGGAATTGCAAGTACCTCACGTAATTTTCTTGAAAGTCTAGGTATCTTCCTGTAATCATAGTGTATGTGGTGGAGTGTAGGAGGTGGGACAGGAAGAAAGTCACTGAAGAGAAATTGGTGCCTCAAATGAAATGACTACATTATAGCCTGTGAAGCTGATGGACTACTGTAGCTCTTGATGTAATAATTTGATTGTACACTTGCACTGGAGCACTGTTCTGTAACAAATAATTTCTGAAAATACTATTTCAGAAGTGAAATTAACGCCTTCTTGCATGGCATATATGAACATACACTTACTTTGTGTAAGACTCTGCTATTAGAGCTTAAAATACTGAGATTATGACTTTCTGCTTATTTTACAGATTTGCTTACAATCAAATACATGACCATGGGGGATATGAAGACCCCAGATTTTGATGACCTTCTTGCAGCCTTTGACATACCAGACATGGTAGATCCAAAAGCAGCTATTGAATCTGGACATGACGACCATGAAAGCCACATAAAACAAAATGCTCACACAGATGAAGATTCTCATGCCCCATCATCGTCTGATGTTGGTGTGAGTGTCATTGTGAAAAATGTGCGTACTGTTGATTCTTCGGAGGGAGTGGACAAGGATGGCCACCATTCCACAGGCAATGGCTTGCATAATGGCTTTCTAACGTCATCAGCTCTTGATAGTTACAGTAAAGATGAAGGGAAGTCAATTAAAGATGATGGGTCAGCTTCTGAGACTACACTGAAAGATTCGGCTTTCAACCAGTTTAGCCCAATATCAAGTGCAGAAGAATTTGATGATGATGAAAAAATTGAGGTGGATGACCCCCCAGATAAAGAGGATATGCATGCAAATTTCAGAGCAAATGTCTTGGCAGGATCTGTATCTCAGCAGGAATATGACAAACTAAAGGCACTTGGAGGAGAGAACTTGATTAAATCTGGAATCCCAGTTTCAAGTAGTATAGATAAAGTTGCTAAACGAGAGGCAGAGACAAACTCCGTGAATTTAAGTGTCTATGAGCCTTTTAAAGCTCGAAAAACAGAGGACAAATTGCTAAAAGACAATTCTGAGAAGCTTCTTGAAAACAGGGTACTTGATGGAAAACTGAGTACTGAAAAAGGTGAAACAAATCTTGCCAGCATTTCACAGTCGAAAGCAAAGTCATCAGCAAAGCTTTCTTCATGCATTGCTGCAATTGCAGCACTGAGTGCTAAAAAGGCAGCTACAGATACCAGTAAAGATTTACAGTCTAATTCAGGAGAATCTTCTCCATTACCAAAAGACATAAGCGAAAGTCCTCGGGCTATTGAAAAATCACCTGAATCTCAGAGTCTCATTGATGGTGCTAAAAAGCCATCTATCAAGCCACCTGATAGTCCCAGAAGCGTATCAAGTGAAAACAGTAGCAAAGGTTCTCCATCTTCTCCTGCAGGGTCAACACCAGCAATTCCTAAAGTTCGCATAAAAACCATCAAGACTTCTTCTGGGGAGATCAAGAGAACTGTTACTAGAGTATTGCCAGAAGTTGATTTGGAGTCTGGTAAAAAGCCAGAGCAGACTGCTTCTATGGTAACTTCCATGACTTCTCTCCTGTCCTCACCAACTTCAGCTGCTGTTCTTTCCTCTCCTCCCAGAGCTCCTCTCCAGTCCACAGTTGTCACCAATGCAGTTGCATCTGCAGAACTTGCACCAAAACAGGTCACTATCAAACCTGTGGCTACTGCCTTTCTCCCTGTTTCAGCAGTTAAAACAGCAGGTTCACAAGTTATAAATTTGAAGCTTGCGAACAATACTACAGTGAAAGCCACCGTGATATCTGCTGCTTCAGTGCAGAGTGCCAGTAGCGCCATTATAAAAGCTGCCAACGCTATACAGCAGCAGACTGTTGTGGTGCCAGCATCAAGCCTTGCCAGTGCTAAACTTGTGCCAAAGACAGTCCATCTTGCCAACCTTAATCTTCTGCCTCAAGGTGCTCAAACCACCTCTGAACTCCGCCAAGTGCTAACAAAACCTCAGCAACAAATCAAGCAGGCAATAATTTCTGCAGCAGCCTCACAGCCTTCTAAAAAAGTGTCTCGAGTCCAAGTGGTGTCATCTTTACAAAGTTCTGTAGTGGAAGCATTCAATAAGGTGCTGAGTAGCGTCAATCCCGTACCAGTTTACATCCCAAACCTTAGTCCCCCTGCCAATGCCGGAATAACATTACCAACACGAGGTTATAAGTGTTTGGAGTGTGGCGACTCATTTGCTCTTGAGAAGAGCCTGACCCAGCATTATGACAGGAGGAGTGTGCGAATTGAAGTGACATGTAATCATTGTACAAAAAATTTAGTTTTCTACAATAAGTGCAGTCTTCTTTCCCATGCTCGTGGACACAAGGAAAAAGGAGTTGTAATGCAGTGTTCACACCTGATTTTAAAACCAGTCCCAGCAGATCAAATGATAGCATCTCCTTCAAGCAATACTGCTACATCTATGCTTCAAAGCCCTGTGGGAGTTGGCACACATACTGTAACAAAGATACAGTCTGGCTTAACTGGGACAGTAATATCGGCCCCATCAAGTACTCCTGTCATCCCAGCTATGCCACTAGATGAAGATCCATCGAAACTCTGTAGACATAGTCTAAAGTGTTTGGAGTGTAATGAAGTTTTCCAAGATGAGACATCTCTTGCAACTCATTTCCAGCAGGCTGCAGACACAAGTGGACAAGTAGAGTATCATATGTTTAAATTCCAGTGTTTCATCTATAAACCTAGGAGACTTTGGATATGTTTTTACTTTCATTTAGCTGCTAATTATCTGAACCTCCGTGATTAAAATTACAAACAAAAACCACAAAAGATCTTGCAAGCACTTACATAGTGGATGTCAACATTTTTTAAATAAGAGTTTTCTTATAATTTCTTAGAGCCTGAAGTCCAAAATCGACACTTAATTTCTGCTAAAATTTAGCATTAGCTTTCTTAGAGCTGAGTATCATAATACTGAAAGTAATAATAGTCTTCACGAAGAATTTTTAATGATCCTTTCTGTGCTTTGGAACTTGAGTATCTTGTGGAATCCACTTAATTGGCACCCTCACTAACAGCCCATCTGTTCAATCCGAATGATAGTTTTAAGTGGTTCATTCTTGATTTGTTTTCAGGTTTTATTATTTTCATAAAGCACCATAAGAGAGCTAGGCATTCTTCATATCTACGGGGACTCTAGGCAATAAATAAATGGCACACTGATTCGATTGAAAGGATATGCATGCTGTTTTCTTCAGGACTTTCTTAAACAAAAGTGAAAAGTGGTGTTCACTAGCATGCACTTCTTGCTGTGTGACCATTTATTTATTTGTGTTGGTTATCCTTTCCTCTTATGATTGCTAATGAGTTAAATTTACAAACGATTTTTAAATTCTTTACTAATTTATGTAATCTGGAAGAAACATATCATTCAATAAAAAATATTAATCAGTATGCGATGTATTTTATAAACCTGTAAGAGTTAAGATCATTAATTAAATTATGTAGTTGGATTTCTTTAGGGGTGTGCCAATTAAAAGGGATTCTGGTGTGTTTCAAAGCATTCAGTTGAGCTTGGTGTTGCAGCTGCTTGCTATGTCAAAAGCTGAAAACCTGTAAACATGCTCAGACTGACCAAGACAGGAATGCCTCAGGAATATTCCTGGGAATCACACAGCAGTGTACAGGATAAAGATTTTTAAGTCCTGCAGCTAGGAAAAAATACACTAGTCATAGAAGTGCAGACAGGTTCCTGTCAGATCTGTTTGCTAAACTTAAGAGCTGTTCTGTGGCCACGAAGCAGTTACACTGCACCCACCACTACAGATAGTAATGTAAAGATATTTGAGTGTGGAAATGATCTTGACTATATGGATTGTGTGGCTCTGGCTCAGCTCCTACTTTGCTAACTGGCTAGCAGACTTAGGCCAAAATTGCCTGGATTCACAGAGAAATGATAGTGAATTTCTGTTTGTAAGATAATACAGATGTGCCTACCTAAAGCGAGTTTATGGAAGCTTTTTGTCAGAAAGAAGTTAGCAGAATGTATTTTGTCCTTGCTGCAGTTTTGGATGGCTGACCATAAGTATATTCAGCACCAGCTCTTGAGTTACTTAATACTCAGAAACTGGTTTTTAGCTAACTGCTTTGTTGGTGCTTATTGGTGTTAGATTTATCTCATTTTTTCATAATAGGTCCATTAGGTATCATTTGGTATGATAAGATCCAGTAGGCCTTGTGAAAGTCCTGTTCTTGGTACTGTAAAATCAAGCAATTAAATCACCAAGGTAAAGCAAGTGGATGAGAGACAGATAAATATACTGAAAATAGGTTGGGAGGATGAGGTAAGGATAAAATGGAAAAAAAATAATAGAGAATAACCAAAGATATAGTGATGTGCTCACTTTCGGGGGGGGGCTTTTTTTCTGTGGACAGGTAAACTAAACAGATTAGAAACACCTTTTGCCTTTTCTGGTACTTCTGTTTGGTGCTTTTGCCCTGCTGCTGCTGAGTTTGCTCTCTATGCATGTCCTGTTAGGTACTGCTTACCCTGGGATTTTATATGGGAAAGTAAGCAAGATCTTCATAGATTGTCAAAATGTGAATGCAGTTAGGTGGAAAGATAAATGTGGGTGCACAGGTACTGCTGTTCAGGGAGGAAAGCTCATGAGGGTACAGAAAACAAGTCAGCGTTGCCTTTCTACCTGTCAGTGTGTTTGTGTCTCTTGTTGAAAGCTTGCTCTCTTTTAAGAGCTGATGTATGAATAAGGCCTTAATACCTACTTAACAGGCTATGCATTAAAAAAACCCAAATAAACACCTCGTTACTGCAAAGCACTGAATGAAAAGAAGGTATTTTCTTGTTACTCCATTTTAAAAGAACACTCTTAATAAACATAGTTTTAAATGTTCTTTCTTGAAATACCCTCTTAAAAATTAATTAAATATTTTCATAGTCCTTTTCATATATCAAGAAGCAGTTTTCGATTCTGTATTGGTTTTTTACATTGTGTTTTATTACATACTGTAGTGTTCTAGCTGTACTGAAATGCCCAGCAGAGAAACTTCAATGGAACAGTTGCTTTAGTGGGAGCAATACATCCTGCTTTCTTTATAAATTATCTTTTTGTCCATTTTTCGTCCAGAGCATTGCTGCAAGGGTAGTGTTTGCTGAAGAAAGACTCTGTATAGGCATTTATTAATAAACATTTTGGTACTTTTTTCATTGTATGTTACCCTTTGAAAAGCTTGGACGAGAAATACTCCTGACTTCTGTTTTCCTTCTTAGTGCATGGCACTGGCTTTTTGTTGTAAAACTACCATTATGGGGAGAAGGGGACAGGGAAGTTAGATCAAATTGATATTTTAACTTTGGAAGAAAGGAAGGAAATAAAAATAAATATTCAGATTTTGCAAACAAATAATAGGAAAAAAGTTGTTATTTGTAGTTTACTATTCTTTCTAGTGCCCACCTAATTGCTCTTGAAATGGAAATGGTATATACTATTCTATGTTTTCCGTGACTCTAAGCAGTAAGTAGCTGTTACTTCCTGTTCTTCTTAAACTCCTGTTATGAAGGTAGAATGTTTCTTTTAAAATAAACAGTAGTAAAACAGCCCTAGCAATTAAAATATTTTCCCTATAAAGTTGTTACCTTCCTGTAATACTTTACTTCCATCAATATTCCAGTTCAAGCAACTGGGACCACTCACTGACAGGTTTCCTGGCTGAGTGAAACACTCATCTGTTAAGGGGAGGTGGGGGGAAGGGGGGGAGTAGTAAGCGTGGGATAATTAATGTTCGTCTTACTTAACAGAGACAAGTGTATAGCTCCCATGAAACCACATAGCTCATTTCCCTTCATACTCATAGTTCTTGTGTATCTTTATTTTCCACCTTCACCATTTTTCTTTTAACCCTTTTTTTTTCTGAAACTTTGACTTCAAATGCAGGCAGGTGATGATTTTCACAAACTGTGTTTTATTTTGGTGTGGGTTGGAATGAGAGAACTGGAAGTTAATGTCACCTTAAGCCCAAAATAAAATGGTAAGAAAGCACGCTGAATTTCAGAATTTCACAGTAGATTCTTCTTGTTCTATTGTAGTTAGTTAAAATATTTTACTGTACTCATCAAAATAGCAAACTCGTGGCCTTGGCAAGTAGCATTACTGGCATTTTGTGTCAGTCCAACACTCTAGCGTTACAGGTGAATCTTGCAGGTAGATAATGCTTAGCTAGCATTGGAATGTTGTATGCCTCTTCTGTGGCATAGCATCCTGGTTTCATTTTGTAGTACTACAGATGAAAGGCTTTGGAAAGACTACGGAAATCCCATACATATCTATTACTGGAATAAGAAGTTCTGTTTTGCTGTTTTCTTACGTAATCAGATAATACTCCAGATTCTCCAGTATTATATTGCTGCTTATTAATACATAAATGGCAAACGATAGATTTTAGGAATGGTACTGAAGCCAAGTAAATGTGGTAAGCACATTTTAAGTAGAGTTATGGTTAGGATTTTCCTGTAAGCTGGACTTCAAAGTTAACATCCCAAACCAGTTCTGTTCAGTTTGGAGTGCCTGAGCCAGTGGTTCCAGCCGTGGCTGTTTGGTCAATCGAGGACAAATATTTGGCATTTCAGAGTGAATATTTATATGTGTCTGAACCCAGTTTCAGACTTACTGTGTCATAAGGGCTTTAATCAGGGTGATAGTTCAAAATCCCCACAGTTAACCTCAGACAGAGCTTTCTGCAAGGGTAGTAAATGTATCCATGCTATCACTAATCTTTTAGGCTGGCAATAGTGCTAATATTGAGCCTAAATTTGAGTAATGGTAGATGTTCTTTGCCTAACTTCCTCTGTTTTGTACATTTTGCATTTTGTCATCTTGCTGTCGTCAGGACATTTGAGACATTTGGATGGAGACTGTGTTCAAACGTATCAGGTCACCGTGTTCACGAAGTAAACATTATAAGGGAACCATATGAAATACACTTCTTGCTTCTGTGTGTCTGACCACAAGATGTTTTATGTTAACATTTCTCCTTAAAATTACTGTTTTTAAAGAAAAAGTTTTTGCACGTGCCCTCAAAAAAAGCATTTAGATTAAGTTATTTTAGAAAAAGAATAAAAATGGAGTGTACAGGTTGTGATGCAAAAATACGCTTGTTCTTAGACTATCAGTAATATTGTCAAAATGCTAAGACAGTTAAGAAGTTACTTTATACCTTGATATTAAACAGTGTTCTATTAGGAAAATAGTCCTTTTTTGTAGTGTCTATAAAGGCTTTTTCTTTCTGTCTTTGGAGTTAGTGTCTGTCTCCTGTTGATTGAATGGAAACAGGTTACTTATTTTACTGGCATAGTTGCTAATACTAGGAAGTCAGACTCCTATGGAAGCTATTCCTAACATTGTACAATTTCTTCTAGAATAGTAGCTTTGATTTTGCTATTACATGATCTGGATGTTACTGCTTTTTAGAAGAGATTTAAAGGAGAGTCTCCTAAATGGGGAAAAAGGGTTGACTTTTTGTGAAGTTCCTGTTTTTTAGTAGGAAGCTGTTTTACCATGAGGAAAGCAATTATGTCTTAATTAATTATTTCAGGATTTCTTCATACGTAGGTTAGTAAATACTTTATAATGCAGCTGTGTTCTTGTTTTGTTTTATGTTCTTGCAGCATATACACATCACTACATCCATAAGACTTTTGCAGATAACATTTCTAAAAATACCATGTTAAAATCATACCCATCTCATGAGGGAGTCTTGTTTTTGTTCCTAAATCTTCATAAGTCACTGGTGAGGCTCGTAAGTCCCAAGTCATAAGAAAAAAAATAATCTGAAAAGCCTTACAAAGCAAAGTCTTGTGAAATTAAGTTGAGTTGAAGTCCTGTTCTGCAGAGAGTTGTATTTGTGCTTGACTTTGAGACCGTGAGTGTTTCTGCTGAAGTCAGTGAAGCGGCACCATGATCAAAGTTAGACAGAGGCATAGCTCCATACAGGATAGAGCTTTGAGGATGTGTTACTGTAAATAAAACATTTTCCGCAATGCTTTTGCACGTTTGGCTCTTTGTGCCCTCCAGTAATGGAAAGCAACTGTGAGCAGAAGTGAAGCCTGTTTACACCTGGGTTTTATCATTCACATTTCATCCTAAAAATGGCACAAAGCACCCAAAGAATTTCAGTGTTTCTGATTTGGCATACATTCCAACATATAGTTGGAAGATTTTTTAAAAACTATTTTTGTGTAACAAAACACAAGGAAATAATTAGTTTAGTAAGTTGTTCCTGCATGTAGAAAGATCACCCTGCAAAGAAAAGCTTTGTAAATATTTTATATATCTCTAGTTTTTACTGAGATGCACAATATATTGATATAATGCAGATAATGTGTTCTAGTTTGAGAAATATTTTTTGACATTATCAATGCACGTTCTGCCTGATAATATTCCATTTTATTGGTATTATGGATATTACAATAAGAATCAGGAGCAAGGATCAAAAAAAGTGAAGACAGTGTTTTTGGTGGGTTTGGGTGGTTTTCTTTTTTTTACTTTTATGTGGTGCACTGAACTGAAACCATAAGGTTTGATTCTTAGGGTGTACTTAGGCCCCTTGCACTATCAAGGTAATCTTGTGAGGCACCTAAGTAAGATTTGCATAAACCAACATGCGTCTCCCGTGATGAGTGGTATATGAAAGAGCTCTGTTGTGTCAGAATGGCCCTGAATGCCAGTATGTCTAGTTACCAGTATCTGCCAGCTCTGCCCTACAAGATTTGTCAGTAGGGCCCGCGTTTAGCACTTGCCTACCTCTTCTGGTTCACATCACAGTCACAACATTTAACCTTTGATTTGATATATTACAGTGTTTGACACAAGACGTTACGTATAGCTGAACCAAACCTTTTGTTTCATCTATTTTGGTTTATCGTTTAGAAGACATGCAATATCTGCCAGATGCTGCTTCCTAACCAGTGCAGTTTTGCATCACACCAGAGAATTCATCAGCATAAATCTCCATACACGTGTCCTGAATGTGGAGCAATCTGCAGATCTGTCCACTTCCAGACTCATGTCACTAAGAACTGCCTGCATTATACCCGAAGAGTTGGTTTTCGGTCAGTATAATGATTACTTTTGTTGTCAATTTATGTATAATTTATGCTTTTAAAAGTAATTTTCCATTTTCATAAGCATTGTTTGTAGAATACAGCTTCATGGGTTTAAGGTTGTCGTGGCAACAGTGCTATGAGTACTACAAATTTTGGAATAAATATCACATTAGGATTTTGCTTTGTTTTGGGCATCCACTTCTGTATGTTACTAAATCAGAGTATTAGCTAATCTCATCCAGCCATAAAATGTCGGATTCAGGACTTCACAGTTCATAAGGGCTAGAGAATGCAGATATATTTTCTTAATCTCAGATTCTTAAAAAAACCTTTTGAGTTTTTTCAAAACATTGAGTCTTAGATTGTTCTCTGCTAGAACAGTTAATTTTAAGTATTTACTGCTAGAATTTATCATCAAGATGCTGATGGGTGTACTGCGCCTGTCTGGTTGCTCTCTTTTCTGTGGGAAGTCAAGATTCCTCAGCTTTACATTACTTGAAAATTACCTTTCTCATTCAAACAGCCTGATCTTCTGGTGGTTCTTTATTACTCTTCAGTTTCCTTTTTATTCTTATGTTTCCCTGTAATGGCAACTCACTGAGAAATTGGGGATCAGAGGCATTTAATGGAAATGGTAAGTTTGGAAAAGCTTGAAAAATGGTTTTATCTTAGAATTTTACTTGCACTGAATGGCAGGCAGCACAGCAAGAGATCAAAGAAGCAACCCGTACAGCTGAGCTTTGCTCAGCTCTCCTAAAACATTTCCACTTTGTCCTGTCTGACTGGGGAAGGGCAATTTAAAAATGAGCAGTAGGCATCTTGTCCCTCCTTCAGGTGACAAAAGTTCATTTACAAGGATGGCTGTGAAATCTTCACTAGGGGAAGAAAGCATTTTTCCTGCATCAAGCCAGCTGCTGTGACAGTCTGTTTTCAGAGTGAGCACAAATCACAGCACTGTTTCTTTGGGTTCTTCTCTTTGATTCTTTTCTGCCAAGCAGTAGTCTGTCTTGTCTTACATTTCTTATTCTGCTGCTTCCACTTCCCTCTAGTCTGAGTCTCTTGGGTTTGTAAACAGAATCATCTTCAGGGATTCCTGGCCTAGCTGCACCAGTAACACCAGAAGACTCATAAATCCTTCACTGTGAATCTAAACTGAAGTTACTGAACCTTTCAAGATGTATCATAAACATCTTATGTCACACAAAGTCAGAATTTCTCTGTATGGTGAGACTAAACAAAAAACACCTAGGCAAAGAAGAACAGTATCTGGGGAAGTTAATGTGTGCCTTCTTAGACTCCTCAGCATCTCCTTATCACTGTGGTGCCTTTGCTTGAGGAACAGCATAACCTGACTTGCCTTTCCAAAGGACCTCTGAGAGGGAGTTCAGTTTGACTACAGTGATTTCAAGCTAGTTGTCTGAACTAAAGCAGATAAAAATTTCAACCTCAAGTTTAACTGCATCCTTCCAAGTTGAAAACAAGACACAGCAGTCCAAGAAAGGAAGATTTGGTCCTTAAGAACCATTTAATATACAGTAGTGGATGCTGAGGATTGTTCGTTATGTCATGTCACTTAACATCCAGACAGGATGGGATGGGGAGGCGAGAACTGCAACCCAGCTATCTTGAGGTGACACCTTAGGAGTATATCTGCTAGTGAGAGGATCGTGCTGTGTACTACTGTGAAGAAATGTTCATCTCTGTGTAAGCACAGAAGATCTTTAACAGACCCCCAAAAAGACAAGGACCATTTACTTCAGAAAATGCATCAGTAAGCAGGGACCAGATAGATAAAAACTTGATTAATAGTGTTAAGAATGTAAATGAAGTGCTCGGGGAAGAAAGGATGACATTTCATAACATTCAAAGGTGATACATTCTAAAAGGAAAATGGGACTCTTGAATGCAATGTATAACTGTACTTGCTGCTTTATTGCCATCGTCAGGGCACTGAAACAGTATCAGAAAATTATTTGATGTTTATATGACAACAATCATACTACCAT
The DNA here is from genome assembly GCF_015220075.1 of Falco rusticolus. Classification (NCBI taxonomy): domain Eukaryota; kingdom Metazoa; phylum Chordata; class Aves; order Falconiformes; family Falconidae; genus Falco; species Falco rusticolus. Next base: position 1,754,524 of record NC_051209.1, on the reverse strand, counting down.
GATAGATGCCAAAATTAAAATTTTGGAAGAGTAGAGGCCTTCTATGTTTAAATTGTAAAACTCTTGCTGCAAAATAGTGGTCAATAAGAAGTCTGTTCATTTGACAGGTTATTTTGTAATTGCTTATAGCAGTATGTTCTTGAACTTAATTCGTAGCATTCAGTACTGGAGATGTGTGGCACTAAAAGGGATCGTTGTGTATAGAAATTTTTATGCACTAATATTAATTCAGTTTTTTAATAATTTCATTTTAGAATAGATGCGGAAAGGTCACAAATTTTCGAACCAGCAGAAGTATGTTTTTGAAAAATATTTTCAGAATTCCAATCCGATAAATTGATTTGATTGTAGAGATTTGGTTTAGTTGTCCTGAGTTTAAATTACTCTCTTGTTTTTAAATCCAAGTGCTGATTTGATTACATGTGCAGAAAATCATTACCAGTATGTCTTCATTAAATCTAAACAAGGGAAATGGTGAAAATGGTTTCTTTACGGGTTCTCCATTTTGGTGGTAGTTTCTAAATTGCTGTGGCATACCTTATACAATCCACTGCATGTGATAAAAATGGATTTTGTAAAATCTCTCTACAAATTGGCAGAGGAGTTAAGCATTCTTTTTACAATCAATAGAATACTCCTCTGTCAACACTTCTATCTGTTTTGTTGTAATGCCATAAAAACATGTTCTGACTTCATATCTCTTAGATTTTCAAATTAAATTCAGGAAATTTCTTTTTTTCTTACTTTCTGATATGTAAATCTCTGTTCACGTTGATTCTTACTGGGTTGTTTAAATTGACGGAATGACTTAGTTTTATCCAGTTGTATATACATGTTTATCTCTTCCACTTGCTCGAAAATCAGTGTTGATTCCATTTCGTTCAGTACTGCTTTGGGCTAGGCTGAACTGACTCTTTTCCGCTCTTTTTGCAGCTGCGTGCATTGCAATGTTGTATACTCTGATGTGGCGGCACTCAAGTCTCATATTCAAGGTTGTCACTGTGAAGTCTTTTACAAGTGTCCTATCTGTCCCATGGCATTTAAATCTGCTCCCAGCACACACTCCCATGCCTATACACAACACCCGGGTATCAAGATAGGCGAACCAAAGTAAGCAAAATTAATCTTCTACTGCTCTTGCCTGCATTTTAATAACTTGTGAAATTGCATTCTGTCTTGTGCTTGTAATCTTGAAAGTCACATGCTGTACAACCAACAGTTTGTTCTCATGTTGGTAACGTGGAGTTTGTGTAATGTTTTCATGAGTTTTTAGCTGGCAGTTTATTTGGCCGGGGTTAAATTTCCATGGACATAGTGATAGCAGTTCTTTAAACACTGTGCACTGCAAGAGAGTAATGCAGTAATTACAAAAAATATACAGACAGGCAGCTAGCGTGTTGTTTGTTCTTATTTTTTAATCAGCTCACTGTGAATTAAGATAATGGGATTCCAAAAAGAACTGCTAAGACTTACGAGCATTTGTGCAGTGATTTTCATAACATTTGGTTGAAAAGGTGGGAAAAAGTGATTTTATTTTTTTTCTATGACATGCTCACAGAGTCTCATCTGGGTGAATTCAGAAAAAGTGGTTCTTCCAGTGCCATCAGTTCACAGGGGTCAGGGTGTGTACCTGTGAGAGATGGTTTTAGAAATGACACTTGTCTTCTCTGGGCTGACCTCGGGTGATTCTTTTGGGCTACAGCTGCCTGTGGTACCCTGTTCTTCCAGTCAGGCAGCTGCTTGCTCGTCAGGTGGTAGTTTTCCTGCAGGATCTGTTTTCTTGCTGTCTGCTAGACCTTTTCCTTCATGAAAGCCATAGGTTTTGGGAGTGGTAAGCTATGTTTTTGCTTCCCTAAGATGGTCACATCTCCATGTTCTGAGAGCAGTTCTAGGGTGTTAGTGAGAGGTGCCAGCCTTTAAAGCTTTTCCAGCCTTGCATCTCCAAATCAAAATAGATGTATTTGTAGAGCTGTTTATATAAGCTTTTTTTTCCTGATACGTAATCTTTTTTTTCTAGATCAAAGCAGAACTGATTCCGTTATGTGTAGCTAAAAGAGTTGTGCAGAAATATGGTGGTTTACTGAAGATGGTGACACAGGGCACAGTTAGGAATTCAGTGTTGGAGGTTTTGTTTTAAAGACATTGGACATTAAAGGCCTCTGTTGAAGGCAGTGGGAGCTGCAGGTGCAGATGCATGTGAAGATCAGGCTTCGAATCATATCAGTCTTAGCGTGATGCCTTCTCACTGCAGACCTTTCTTCTGTTGCCATTCTCCTTTGTTGGTATGAGTGCTGTACTGAGAGTAAATATTCAAGTATTTAACTCCATGTTGTTTCTTTGGAGGGCACAGAGTACACTATTCCGTTCTAACAAGTTTCAGACTCAAGGAAATAGAAGGCAGGTGAGAGAAACAAGGTACCACCTAATGTAGTAACCAGATTTCAGAAGAATTTGATTTATCGCTGTTTCTTTTGACATAGTAACAGGAGCTTTATGCTTTAGAGTATTTAAACTTACATTAAAACAAAATGGCAACAAACCTACTGTGTCTGATACCTTGTTTTAATTCAGGATGGTATCTTCAGTGAGAGGGTTTGAAATACCAACATTTAATGGAAAACTTTCTTCAGATTCCCCTTATTTTCATTAGAGAAAACTGAAAGATTAAGATCGCTATTTATGTAAGATACTTCACATACAAAAACTGCAGAATGTTTTCTTGAATTGTGCTTGGATCTGCTGAACTGTTTCTAATCATCTTGGTGGGTTAAGTATTTTACGTTAGTTTTCTTTCCATATAGATGTGCTTATAATTGTATTTTTTATGAATTCATTTCGGTTATAAAAAGACTAAGATAAAATTTTGTGAAGTACTGTGGATGTGTCATAAATCACAGAACCCATAGTTGAATGTTCCTTGTAAGAAGTGGTATTTTCTTTAAATTTTCCAGTTTTAATCAAGATGTTATCTTAAATGCATGCAGAGTGACTAGTAGGATTTTTCCAGTCATTGCAGTGTTTGGAGTTCTTTGCTTCCATTTCACAAGCGTCTGTAGGCAGTATGGTGTTGCCACCAACACTCATGATGCTCACGTTGACTGCTGTTTCACCATTTAATAAGGTCTATTTCAGACTATCAGGACCTCTGCTTTTCCTCAGATGTGTTTATACTACTTGGTAGCAATTTTAAAAGCAAGTGTTCTTGTTTAAATTAGTTGGTTTCTAAGGATCTCTCTCACATACCTTGACCAAAGTTGACATCCTGTGTTTGTCATGTTGCTGAAATTGTGTTTTATCTGCTGTGGTATATTTGGATATCTGTGTATATTTGGAAGGGACCTCGAAAGACCATCAGGTCCAGCCTTTCGTGGGAAAGGGAGCTGAGGTGAGATTATCCAGCACGCTGTTCAACAGCCTCTTGAAAGCCTCCAGTGATGGAGACTCCATCACAACCCTGGGGAAGTTGGTCCAGTAAATGATTGTTCTCACTGTAGAAAGTTTCTTTCTTGTATCAGGATGAAACCTCTCCTCGTGCAACTTGTAACTGTTGCCCCTTGTCTTCTCCATGTGGCTCCTTGTGAAGCGACACCCTCTGTCCTCTTTGTAGCCAGCCGCCCTTTAAGTACTGGAACACTGTGAAGAGGTCCCCCAGAGCCTTCTCCAGGGAGAGGAGACCCAATTCCTTCAGTCTTTCCTCGCAGGACAGGTTCTCCAGCCTCTTGATCATCTCTGTGGCCCTCCTTTGGACCCTCTTCAGTCTGTCCATGTCTTTCTTGAGTTGTGGGGACCAGAAGTGGACACAGTGGTCCAAGTGAGGCCGGACCAGTGCTGAACAGAGCTGGCAAGCACTGTTGTATTTGAGGAAATACATTCACATTTGACCAGTCTGCTGCTGGTGGTTTATCTGTATCATATTGCCTAGCATCTACATTGCATATGACTGGCATACATTTTGAAAGTTTTAACAAATCCATGATTGGAAAGAAGGAATGTAAGGAGTATTTAATAATAATACAAAGTCATAAAGCTTATGACTACATAAGCTCAGTTAAATTTTTGTTCTTTTGGAAGTAAAAATTATAAAGCTAATGAAAGGAAGGGTACAGTAGCCTTCTGTGTTGTGGAAATGTGAAGCTTTTGAGATTTCATTGAGTGTATAAAAGGTGTCTGACCCTTGAATGTGCATTTTACACCTCACCTGGTAGGCAGATGTTGTTGAGCTTGGCTGCGGAGCCTGGCTTCTTGGTGTTCCTCTGGGTGTCACAGAGGTGTAGCCAAAACCCAGCCCCAGGTGATGAGGTGGCTGGGGAAAATTTGTTACCTCTGCCCTGTAAGCAGGCTGAGGCTGGTCCAGTCCTGAGCGTACTCTTCACTAGTTCACGCTGTTTTGTTCACAGGAATTGGGCTCACTGGGTAAATGGCTGTGTGCCTCTGGCATTTACTTGTAATTTACAATTGCATTACAAATGGTTGTTTCAGAACAGATACAGTAAACTAATTGGTGTATGAAAAATGAAGTTTATTTGCAGTGATTCTCAGTGGCATGAAATTAGATTGTGTTAATACCAGGAAATGGATGGCTGTCTTGTCTTGCAACTTTGTGAAGCTCTCTCCTGTAGCATACCTAAGATGCTACATAGTTTTTGTGGGAAACCAAAGCTTACGTGTGATTTTCTTTCTTCAGTGAACAGTGTAGCTTCATAGGAATGGCACTAAGATCTTTTTCGTGGCTGATCTCTTTTTGGATACTGGAGAAAATCTTGTTTATCCAGATGGATGATGGATATATACTGTACTATTGGTACAAAGTATATAATCCCACACATATCATTTTTTTAGAGAAAAAATTTATGGGAAGGAGAAGTACCATGCTCTCGTGCAGAAGTTTTCAAAACACTGAACGTCTTTTTTGTGATGTGGAAGTATTTTCCTGTGAGATAACATCTGTATTTATTCTAAAATAATACATGAATTTAACTGGATTTTTGAAAAATGAAAAAGTGCGTGTGCGTACCATGCCTGTTTTGGTGTGTGGTGTGGGGCAAGAGCAGCCACCCTGGCAGTGGGGTTGCAGTGAACTGCCTGCCTGATGCAAGTGTACTGTTGAATCAAGGTGGTTGTAAATTACATCCTGACTAAGAACAGCTGCCTTTAAGCTGCAGACAGGGTTCTGAGTTGTTACATGTTAAATACTGACTACTTTAGGTAAAAAAACAAACCAGCATACTCAGTTGCATGTGTTTAGGATTGAAAATCATGCTTTTGCTGTGACTGAAAGAAATAATCCTAAGTGTGTATAGTCACAATTCATACTATTACATATGTTGGTATGAATTTAACAGAGTGCAGTCTTTTCTCAGACACCTGTCTGAAATCTGGGTGTCCACTAGATAGTTCTTGTGCTTCTGAAGTCTTAGCTTACACAGAAAACACATACATTCAGCTCTTCTTAGAGAGATACAATTCATATATGTGATAAATTCAGAAAGATGTCAGATTTTTTTGTAGCAGATTCAGTTTCTCCCATCAGTGCTCATGGGTGCCACATTACCTGGGAATGTGGTCATTAAGGGCTTGTGAAGAGCATTGCCAGCTGGTGGAGGGAGATGATCCCCTCCACTCGGTGCTGCTGGGGCAGCACTGCACTACTGCACCCAGAGCCGGGTCCTCAGTGTAAGAGAGACATAGTGTAGCCAGTCCAGCAAAGGGGCACCAAAATGAATAAGGGACTGGAGCATCTCTCATGTGGAGAGAGGCTGAGAGAGATCAGACTGTTCAGCCTGGAGAGGAGAGGGGTTAGGAGGACCTTATCCATGTGTATCAATATCATATGGGAAGGCATGAAGAAGAGCGAGCCAGACTCTTCTTTGTGGTGCCCAGAGACAGGAGAAGAGGCAATGGGCACAAACTGAAACACATGAATTTCTACCTGAACACAAGTCACTTTTTTACCATGAGGGTGGTGGAACAGGTTGCCCAGAGTCCATGGAGTCTCGAGTCTGTGGAGACATTTCAAAACCCAGCTGGATGTGATCCTGGGCAGCCTGCTCTGGCTGGCCCTGCTTGAGCCAGGGCTGGACTAGATGACTTCAAGACCTCCTGTCCAACCTCAGTGATTCCATGGTCTTTTTGTTCCTTACTTTAGATACAGTAATAATCTGAAGCATATAGTAGATCATAATTTATTTGGTTAAATTATGTAACCCTGCAATAATTAATATATATACCACAGACCTGAAATCATTCCAGCTGAGATCACTGTCTAGTTCCACCACAGATGATAAAGGCAGGTTTTCTAATTTCTCATTTTAATTTTATTTGCAAGATATGACTCTAATAGAAAGTGTACATCATGAAATAATCAGAGAATTATTTTTAATTCTGCCAGTCTTTATTTACATCTTGCTAATCTGGAACAATGTAACTTTACTCCTGTCTCTCTAGCACCTAGCCATGGGATCAACTGCTCGCTCGGCAACAGGCAGCAAAACACTGGGATTCTGGATGTTAGCTGTGGTATGTGAGCAATAAACCTGAAGGGCGAAAATTACCCTGCCAGGGCTAAGGCTGTGATACAATCTTGTGCCTCAGCTTGTCTTGCCTGCTTAGTAATCAGGCCTGATGCTTCATGACTTTTGGATGAAGTTGCTGATGGAGATGTAAGACAGGGTTATAAGAGGCAGGATGTAAGGGACAGAAGGAAAAAAACTTGGAGCCTCAGGATTAGGGAATGTGCATGGTTAGTACCAGCTCTCTGGCTTGTGGCATTACAAGCAGATTCACTGCAGAACTGCAGCAAGTACTTCTCTGAGGAAGCTGTTTTTCTTCCTGGCTGGAGTGCAGAGGGCTGACAGCAAAATCACTGCTTCAGATTATCTCTAGCTGCTCTGCTGAGATGGGACCAAGGCATTGGAGCATGCTTAGATGGTCAGTAGCCCTGGGTGCTGTGGACGAGGGAAATGAACCCTTGCACAATGAATCCTTTGGCTCTTTGTACCCTTAAAGCTTAAGCAGTGCATCCCACAGAGTGTGCCTGTAATAGCACCGTGCCTGGCACAGTGCACATACTTTCCGTTTCTGTCTGTGTGCAGTTCAGCTGGCTTGCTGGGGTGGTGATCCATGGGTGGTTTTTCCCCAGAAGTTATCTCTTACAATCTCAGTTAAAACTATTAGTAAGATAATATGGGTTTTATATTGATGTGAGGTACATGAGGCGAAACTGCATTTTAGGAATCTGGGATTTCTTTCTTACCAATTATCAAGAAGCTTTTCCTATTTCTGGCAAGCTCTTTAACATCTCTCGTACAGGAATTACCCAAGAAATTAGGATTCTGAAGGGGTATAGATGAGTAATAATGTGACAAACTAAAATACTTGTTGTAAATAATGTTTAAAAAGCTTTTATAGAAGTAATGGGGGGGACAGAGCACGGGGAGGGGTCTTCCCTTTCGAAGGACTCCATGCTCACTAGGTGAAGCTAGCAGATGCATTCCACTCTGCCTATGCAGAGTATGTCATCCCATGCAGAGGGCTCACCATAGAAAGCACCGCAATAGTACAAGGGTTGTCAGAGGATGCCGCACAAATAGGTTTATCTGAACGTATGTGAGAAACTGGGACTACTTGATATACCAGAAAAATATTCTTTCACAGTTTATCTGATTAAGTGCACTGTTTTTCATTATTTCAAATACTTGAACTCATTGAAGGCTTGGGCATTGAAGCAATGTCCCTGTTCTTGTCATCTCAAAACACAGTGCAGAGTGATCTTTAGAGCTCTTGAACAATGTACCGTTGATGGTAATTACTTAGAGGAATATGGAAGGGACTTTGAACATTTATGTGGATAATGAGAAAATTCAGCATTCTAGCAAGCAGGGCTTGTTGGCTGGGTTTTTGTAATGGAAAGTCCTTAAGGACAGAGATCAACCTGTAGCTGATGGGATTAGGCAGACTGCTTTTGCAGAGGAAGCGCCTGCCATTGTGCTGAGCACCTGTTGTTGGGTTTATTTTATTTTAGCTGAACTTTTTTCTGAAGTGCGGCTAACGGAGTAGATTTCTCTCATCCAATGATCTATGGCAGATTTCCTTGTCACTTTTCTCTCACGTGTCATTTCCTTTCATTCATTTTTCAAGTTAGAAAGAAGTGTAATGTTTCTGAAAAACTAGAATTATTTACTATTTATAAACAGATATACTAAAGGGTTGCAGTTGGAATGCTAATCTTGTTACTCACCTTTAGTTGCCAGGGAAGTCATTCTTAAGACATTCAAACATGCAGATGGGCAAAAACAACAAGCAAACTATCAAATAAATAATTACCTAAAACCAGAATTTAAACTACACTTTTCATTATAAAATCATCTGCAAAATGAAACAACTTCAAACTATTGTCATGTAGTAGTTGCTGCAGGATTTAGATCAAAGGATTATGTTTCCAGTTTCCCCTGTGTGTTTTGTCTGTTGGACAGACGCTTGAGAAGGATTTGCTAAAAACACAGCCATTTTCAGATCATTTAATTATGGTCTTAGGATTTTGTGATACACAATTTTTTAACTATCATGCTCATTTTCAGGGACTATACTTCCTAGTGTCCAGTACTTACCTAGTTCTCTGTTAATTAGTATATCTATTTCTAAAGCACTTTTGAAATTATACTAATAGATGCATTCCTTCACCAGTTACACAGCTACTAAAACATAAATAGCTTTTATTAGCATTTAGATTAGAATATTGTAGAATGGGAGATCTAGGTAGCTAATTTAAAAAGTCGTATATGGTCCGAGAGAGGAAGCTGTGGTTTTGGTGGTGTCTCGACATGGCTTCAGTGGATTCTTAAAAGGCTTGTAATTGCAAAACAGGAAACACCATCCTGTGAAGTTTCAGCTTCAGAACATTAACAGAGTCTAGGCTTGGCATTCAGGAGGTGCAAAGCCATATACCCTGCCAAAAATAATTACCAATTATGATCAAATCAGTCACTCCCTTAAAATATGTACTGTCTTTGCAACCTGAAACAGGTATATTGTCCTTTAGTTATAATGTGAGTTCAGAAACTGAAGACATTTAACTTTCAGAGGATCCTAAGCAGATGTTGGTATTATATATGTAACTGGAATGCGCTGTTGTTTTCTGGCTTCTTGTTTGCACTTTTTTAATGATTCTTTTTTTCTATTTTTCTGGGTTTTTTACTGCTCCTGTATTTTGAAATTGGAGTATGTTTTGAATTAGTTTAATTTTAACTTTTTTCAGACAGTGCGAAATGATTACTTAAACATGTCAGATCTTACCTCTGCTGAGAAAAAAAGTTAACATCATGATTCTTGCAAATAGATCATCAACATGACTGACATTGTTTATTGTACTTCTGTTTTTAGAATAATATATAAATGCTCTATGTGTGACACTGTGTTTACTCTACAACCTTTGCTCTATCGCCACTTTGATCAGCACATTGAAAACCAGAAGGTGTCTGTTTTCAAGTGTCCAGACTGTTCTCTTCTATATGCACAGAAACAGCTTATGATGGATCATATCAAGGTGTGTAGGCATCTTCTCTTGTTTCGTTCATAGATACCATTTGTCATGCAATATATGCTGTGAGAAAATACTGTTAAAAGGCACAGAATAGCAAGAAGACTGCTGAGAGATGTTAATAATTGCAAGAGAGTAGTCCATGAATAATGTTCTCAAATGTTACATGTATGATTTCCTATGGTCTTCAGCGTATCTGTGATATACACTAACTCAGATACCACTAACTCAGATTTCTATGCAAATGTTGATTTTGGCACACTAGGAATATCTTGGTGCATTGCATTCAATACATCATTTTATCATAATAATAATGGGTATAGTGAAGTAAGTCTGATCCTGTTAAGGTCTGAGCCTTATTTGCAGTATTCTAAGTATTATTCCAGTTGTTAGGAGCTGAGAATGCTGAGTACATTATAAAATCTAACCTTTGATATTCAGAATTCACTGGTAGGAACCAGCATGTTTCTTGAATAGATGTAGAGGTTATTTGTGTGTGTGTTTACATATGAACATGTACACATGCATGCTTTGAAAAATACATGAAGTGGATTTTCTCATAAATAACATTGTAACTGAAGAAGTTTTACTGTCATCCTTGCAAATCATGCTTTTTAAGAATTGACAGCCTCCTGGCTATAATTTGCTACCTGTGTATTTTAGATACACTTTGTTACTTTGTTTTATATATACCAAATCTGTTAGCAGTGCTGAATTTCTTATGCCTTATTAACATCTGGTCCTGGTAACAGTTGAAGTTATTTACACCATTGCCAAGTATTACAATCCAGAATGGTAGCACTTAGTTCAGTGGGTTTCCCTTGCAGTGACGCATAAGGCTTTGTAAAATTTGTATACAGAAGATATCTGTCTTGCCTACTAAAATGATCATTCTGCATTTCAGTCTCAGCTGTGGCACTTGTAACCTCAGAAGTCTCTGAAGTTATGTTGAAAACAAGATCGCAAGTCTTGAGAAAACAGTTGGTCTTAAAGCCAATCTTAAACTTGAGGAGGATATAGGGAAGGGCTGACCCAAGATGTTCAGAAATTCAAGGACTGGATATTTTCTTTGTTTCTGAACTAGTTCATATTTACTGTAAGAACTGTCTTACCTTTATGCCAGATGTCTTTAATTATCCTGTCATGCAGCAATGCAAAGTCCTATTTTCTGTTTCCTTTGATCTCCTTGTATTGTTTCTGCGTTTTAACTAAATAGGTAAATTCCATATATTGCATTATATGTCTCATTTATGTAAATAGGTTTTCTTGACTTGGGTATTATTGAAAAAGTATTGTTATATCTGTACGTAAGTATTTCTTTAAGACCTGAAAACAATTATTTTAGGAGCATGACCTGACTGTAGTTAGGGCCTGACGCTATTCTTACACAAGTTAGGGTTGCTCAGCATCTCTCATTATAAAGTTATTCTCAGTTATTTAAAATGTGGGCTCTTTTGGCTTCAGTGTGTGATGCCCGCATTTGTATGTTCAACCAGTGTTTTTTTAGCATGTTTCACTAGAAACGATTCAAACATTTTTGGGAAGAGTAGAGGACTAGAATATACACATGCAGTAACAGTATTACTGCTTTTATTCAGAATTGCTAGTGCTTTTACATTTATCCTGTGTGTATAATAGTAGGGACAGCAGCAGAAAAGTATAAATTGGACTTCAGTTAAGGGGGAATAAAAAAGCCTATTAACAGGGTATAGATAAAAACTGAAAAGGAGACTGGGGAGAGCATGAATGCCAGACAAGGGCAGAGCTCAGCCCAGCTGCACAAAAATTAATTGTTTGGTATGGCCAGACATTAGCCATCAAGGCAGAGAAGACCTGGATGGAAATAGAACAGAAAGGGATAGAAAGAGGATCAGAAGGAGGTTATTTAAAGCTACAAAAAATAACCTAGAATAATTCCAGCAGATGTGAATGCTTGGCAAAATGTGTGTCTGGTTTTCCTGTGAGGGCTCACTACAAAAAAATTGCTAACAGCCTGTGAGAATAGGTGGTGAAGGTCTGGACTAGAGGTGTAACACTCCTGGTTCTGCTGGTGATACATGCTGTGATCACTCTGACTTGATGTTATGCTTTCATGATTTTTGTTCATTTTCAAGTAAGAAGTTAAATATCAAGTAATGCATTTAAAAGACATTTAGAAAGTTGGATACTAATATTTTACATGCTGACAAGCTAAGGTGGGATGGAATCTCCAGGTCAGTCCTCAGCTGCTGGAAAGTACAGGAACCTCCTTGCCCCCTACCCTGTGCTTCTGTCTTCATGCCCTGGTGCAATGGGATACTAAAGGCAGCCTCCTCCTTCAGTACACGACCAGCTTGTTCTTAGAGCCAGTCAGTTGGTCCTGTGGGCTTTGCTTTTTAATAACATTGTTTAACAACTGTTAAATAGAAGAACAGATTCTACAGATCAGGTTGATACTGGCTGTACAGCCAGTGGGTAGTCCCAGAGGAGCCGCAAGACTTACAAAGGAACTTGGCACTGAAGTATTACACCGGAGTATCAGATTTGTATTCTTACATTCTCAGATTCAAGAATATATTGAATGGGTTTTTGTTTCTGAGGTTACCTGTAGGAAAAATAATTATGTTTGGGATGGCTAGAGGTATCATTCAGGACGGCTGTAATAAAGGTCAGTAGATGAGATGATTAGAACACTGTCATTGTAAAGGGCAAATCTTTCAGATGTGACAGAGACCTTGATAGTGGATCCATGTTCAACAGTATGTTAAGTCTGGGCTGCAGTCATCTTTGGTGGCCCAGAACCCTGCTGACTCGTTCCTGTTGTGTCCTTGTTCATACATGGAACTCACACAGCTGAAGCCCAGGTCTTCCTGAACGAGGCATTCATTTTGGAAGGCTCGAGTATCATACCAGCTGGGTTCCAAGGAGGAGGTGAAGTTCTTCCCTTCGTACTGATTGTTTACTTAAAGTCTAGAAATAAGTCAGTGAGGAAGGATCACTACCCAAGAGCTGCAGGGTGATTGAGAACAGCTTGACACTTCTGAGCTGTCCCCTGGTCTTGGCGACCCTGTCAGCCCTGCACACCATCAGTTCTAAAGACTGTTAGTAGTGTAGCCCTAAGTTAGGGTGCTTACAGCCTGAGCATGAAGTAAGACAGGGCTTAACTCAGCCTCAACATAAAATATTAATATATCATAGTTGCCTGATCTTTCGAGAGTTGACTGTTCTTATTTACCAATGTGCCGAGTCAAAATTTCTCAGTAAAAAACTTTCCTTCTTAGAAATTTCTAGTCATATAGTTGGAAATTAGGATGCTGAACTAGTATGTTAGGGAAGTGAAGTGAGAAATAAAACTTAACATAAAGTACTTCTTAAGCCCTTTTTTCTTCCCTATTAAACAGCAATTTAAACGTGACCTAATAAGTTTGTGGGCTTGTGTGGGTTTTTTTGGGGAAGACATCTAGCCACTGAAGAAAACTTCTCTTTAGCTACAGATCATGTCTGTTAGTGTTGTTGGCTAGTTTCTCTTTATGCTAGGCCTTGCCTTTACATAATTATGTTTCTTTACGTTAGGAATGTGATCTAATAATAGTATGACAAAGAAGTAAGTGAAGACTTTTGGTTCAGAGGGTCTTTGCATTTTTTCAATACAACTGTATACGTCTATATTAGTTTTGTACTTTTTTTTTCTCTTCTATTGTAGTCTATGCATGGAACTTTGAAAAGTGTTGAGGGGCCACCAAACCTGGGGATAAACCTGCCTCTCAGTACTAAACCCACAAATCAGAACTCAGCCAGTCACAACAAAGAGGACACAAAATCTGTCAACGGAACAGAAAAGTTGGAGAAGAAATCTCCTTCTCCCATAAAGAAAGCAGAGCCTAAAAAAATCGCTAACCCTGGCTGGACATGTTGGGAGTGTGATAGACTCTTCACTCAGAGAGATGTTTACATCTCCCACATGAGGAAAGAACATGGAAAGGTAAGTGAATTAAACCTGAAATATTCTTTTTTTCCAAATTCAGTTGTGTTTTTGCAAATAGTTCCTTTAAGTTCCATTGCTATTCTTCACTGTTCTTGTATCTATTTTCTCTTCTCTCTTTGGCTGCTTAGTTTTTGTCGTTTGCTGCATATTTCTACTGAGAAAATCCCCACAGTCTTACTTAGTTGTAGGCTTGTTTATCCAGTACAAAAATTTCTTCAAGATGGAAAGAGTGAAAGACGTTCCAGTGTTTCATCCAAGTCATCTAGTATGATCCAGGTTCTTTTTTTAACTTTGTGCCTTCTCAGTTTCCTCTCTCTCCTGAAAGTTCATTAACTGTTAGACTCAGGGACTATGTTTTATTGGTCCAATGACTGCCAAATGGCATTTCATTTTAAAGGCAGACACACTCTAGGGTCAAGCCATTACTCTAATCTTAGACTTGTAGGTTCAGCCAACAAGTTGACTGAATTGAACAAGTTGTACTTTGTATTTAAAGCAGCTGGATTTGGGATAGCTTACTTAAAATGGATTGGAAGTGAAATACAGGAATGCTGTATTGTCAAGTCAGCAGAAGGGCAGTTTGATGTACTCCCTGCATCCAGTAGCTTTTCCAGTTACATGAAATTAAAAAGACTGGCAGGTAAGCGATAGTGAAACTGGTCCTCGGTTGGACTCGTCTTAGCTGTGTTTGAGACAGACAGGAGCAAGCTCCAGCCTGATGCTGACACACAGCAGCCTTCTGCTATCCAGTCCTGTCCTGCACTGTGCGCTAGTGAAAACGGTCTGACTCTTTCCTCGGCTGGGAAGCAGGGAACTAAACTCATGTTCTGTGCTGTGCTGCAGAAAAAGAGCAGAACTGGAAGGGGTAATTGACCTATTTTGTCTAAGTGGAGAAGAATCATCCTGAGTGAAAAGCTGTAGTTTTCAGGATGCTAATATGCTTTAATAAATGATAGCACATTTCCAGAGGTTTCTCTGTCCCTTCAAATTACAGTGCTTATCTCTAAAGCTGTTGTGCAAATTATTTTATTCTGTTTATAAATATTTTATGGAAAAGCTCAAAATGCCAGGCTACTGAGTGTCATTTGTAGTTTTCTTGTGACAACTTCAAGCAAATAGCACCCAAGCCTGACTGACAGGACACTTATTTCCACATTCCTTAGCTGCATGGCCAGGCCTCCTTGGAACAAAACACACAAAACCAAAGGGCTATGGTTCACAAAACTACATTTTCTTTTACCTGGTTCTCCTTCCACAGCATGAGGGCATGAAAAGCAGACAAACAGCTGAGATCATGTGATCTCCACTTGATTACTCCACTTGCTTTAAAAGACCACTTTTGCATTTCTGTCCATTGAAGTCACTGAGGAGCTGTTAATTGCTATAGTTTCAAGCCTAGCAGGTATATTCCTGACACCTCTGCTAGGTAGTGTCTATAAAGAAACATGGTAAATTGTCTTACAGTCCCTGTGGCATGCAGATGCACTGAATACTTCTTTCTGATCCTGCAACACTCATACAATCATAGTCTAATTTTTTGTCAAAATCAGTCTCTCTAGCAGCATGTAAATTGTTGGCCCACTCTCTTTTGCGTGTTAGTCCAAATATTGACTCATCAGTGCTTTTACCAGCAAAAAGAAGTAAGTTTTAAGGCCAGACGCATTTTGCATTGATGCAACCCTTAAAAACAAAACAACACAACCTCCCTATGAAGCTGTCACTTCAAAGTGGACTAGACAATGATATCCAGTCTGATCACATCTGCAGCAAAATGGCAGAAGACATGTAAAATAAGGTTAGTAACACATCGATAATGCTTTCTAAGTATTAGCTTTAAATATACATCTTTCTGATGTTTAGTAAGAATGTGCAATGTTACTTCAAGAGCAGCACTTACTGCGAAATATTTGATAATTTTTGCACTGAAGTACTGGCCTAAAGGTCTGTTCCTCTGCTTAGATTTACATGCTATTTCTTATCCCTATTCAAGCAGTTCCTCAAATCACACCAGAGGCATGATATATATTAAAATGGATAGAAATACAATTCCATGTCTTTCAGAAATGGGTGATAAAGACTAGTTGCTATGTTCCTTCCAGACATCTTGAAATTTTCAGTACCTGTTAACTTGCAAATGGACTATATTCAAAACCTAAACTTTTATGGATATGTTTTATTGTAGAGACTAGAAATGAGCATAAGATAACCAAGTATGTGATATAGGTCTAATAAATAATGGAATTAATGTATAGTCTGTTTTTCTTAAGAATTATAGGTGTGAGTTAAATGCTCTAAAATTATCTATGCCAAATATTTATTAAAAACTTCAATTAAGCATTTATTGAGCTGTTCACAAAGTCCTTTGTCATGTAAGGTATTTGAAGATATTTAGTTTCAAACTTCTCATTGCTGCTTTTGCAGGATCAGAGTAAATGTTTGGAGCCTGTAACCCTTCTCAGCTGATCTTAGGCTGGATTACTCAGAGGTATTCACAGGAGAGGTACTGCAGTGTGCATCCTCTTTGGACATGAGTTTCCAGACCTTATTGGGAAATGTCAGCACAGACAGACAGATTCACATTTTCTGTTTCTTCCTGAGCTGGTTGAAGGTGAGCCAGCGGTAGGGTAGGAAAACTAGTAGCCACCTTGGTGTGACTCTGCCTGATCTTAAAAGTGCTGGGCTGGGTATTTTAGGTTTAGTTTTGTTTTGTTTTTTAAAGTTATTAGCCCAGACAAAGGGTGGTTCTAACAAGTCTGTATGACTCCTGGCTTGAAACTGGATTGTGTATGTGTGCACCAAGCCAGGCAGACATATGCTGAGCTTCCTAGAACTTGCGTGTAAGTGCGTTTCTGTGAAAGGACAGATGTTTTCTAAGCAGGAGTTGCTCTACCAATTCTGACTTGCTGGGCATCTAATTGAACATCCTCTTCACTCCCGTAGAGACAAGATGCTGTACAACAGGTCATGCTGCACCTAATTACAGAACTAATTTTTTAGTTCTTTGGGATTTGGCTGCCATTGCAGAAGCTAATGCATCCAAAATGCTATTTGGGTCTCTATCCAGAATCTTCCCAGTGAATTTTACAGTGAGTGTGTTGTCATCAATGGTTACCCCAGGTAGTGCAGCTGGTGCTCTGACAGGGACTGGGTCCTACTGAGCACAGTCCTGCGGCTTTTCTGACTACATGCTTGGTACAGCTACGCTGTGCAGTGGCCTCGGCAAAGATACATGGGCTGCCTTGGTTGAGCTTGTATGTTTGTACAGCATGGTGCAGGGCTGTTTCTTGATAGAAGCACCAGTATGACTTCACATTTCATTTTACAAATCCTTCCCGGAACATTGCATCCATAAGCATATAAGAAAACCATACTGCAAAATGTATTGATTAATGCATTAGCATTAATGAGTATATGCACTGTGTGTGCACACTGTCAGGTTTTCACCTTTCACAATTTAAGAGCAAAATATGTTGATTTTCTTTTATTTTAATTGGCCTTTAAATGTAGAAAAGGAAGTCTAGGTTGAGCAGCACTGTGCCTCTAACAGCATTATGTTGACTAGCCCCAATAAAATCACCAGATCATGTTTCCTAATGGGCTGCTTCACATTTGCATGAACAACCTTTCAGAACTGCTTGTCTTTCCTTCCCCCCACGCTCCATGTGATTTTGGTCTTGATAGCAAAAGGTCTCTCATCTCACTGTAACAGCTCTTACTCCATTAGCTGTTCCAGACATCACTTTTTCCTGTGTACAAGCTTTCTACCATTCACTCCAAACTTTGCAATAAATGATAATTTTCAATAATGACATCACGTCTGCAGACCTCCACTGCCTTGTCTGTGGCTGTTCCTTAGCAAGGTAGCCGTTAGGGAGAATATGAACATCAGCATAAAGTTTGGCACTCAGAGCACAAATATAAGATGGATGTTTTCCAGTTCCTTAAGCATTTCTGAATGGCTTGAGCCTGTTAGTATTTAGAATTGAGAATTCTTTTTTAGTATTAGTATTGTTATTGTTGTTACTAATTAATATTGGGCACCAGAGAATTACTCATGTCATACTAAAATGTCCATGTGGATTATTGTGTATCTGCATTGTTTAGGAGTTTGTGACTTCCACAGAAGCAAAGAATAAAAGAGCTAAACTCTCCCCATTACTCTGTGAAGAAAACTTTTGCTATTGAGTGCTTTGGAAAATAGGGACAGATCTTGGGTGGATTCTCCAGAGTAGTCAGGAAGGGTCCAGGTTCAACCATTGATTCCAGGTCTTTTACTCAGTGGCCTCGGTTGGAATAGTAGAATAAAATTTTCATTAGTTTTTTTCAGTTTCCCAATAAATGCAGCAAAGAGAACGGTATTGACACTGTGAAGGTAAACTATGATCAGTGCTAGACCAGGAAAAGTCAATCCAAGGAACATGATTTTTCTTCTAGATACTTGACTGACGGTATGAGACTGTCTGTTGCTTCACTTTCGCCTGACTAGCAGGCATGAGCCATCCCTCAGACTGGAACACTTGAAATCTGGGTCCACACAATCTGAATTCCTTTTGGAAGGTTCCAATAAAGTCCATTTCTTCTTCAGACCCAGGGCACCTTGAATCTGGCAGGAATCATACTGAATGATAAGTGTGGGATCCTGGCCCTGACTGGATTGTTGAAAAGTAAACTGAAAAATAATCTGGAGAAGTCTTCAGTTAGATTTGTTTGATCAGTGTTTGGATTTAATCTCCAAGATGTTGTTTCGATTTCCTTGTTGCTGCCAAAACAGCAAAACCTACAGCAATGAACAATCTTGTTACCTGTGAAAGGAAGCAGAAAATCTGATTGGAAATATTTCCATTTCCTTTCTAGAGCTACTCCAGTTGCTCTTTGAACTGAGTTCCGTGACTGATGGAATTCAAGGGACAGGACCATGTAATTCATTCTTGGGGCCTGTATAATCTGCAGTTTCAGAGATGTTATTTTGTCATATTCTATAGCTCCTGTGGCCATGTTCAGCTGGAATGACATAGGTGGAGACCACACCATCCTTTTCAGCTTCCTTCCTTTTCTTTCTTCTTCCACTTAACAAACTAATGTAAAACCCACAGAATTCCCCAAACAGACATCCCTCAAGTTGGCATTGGACCATTTCTTCATTACTTTCGTGAGCCCTCTTAATGTGTCCATAATGTTTTGCTTTGATCATTATTACATGCTCTTCACCCATCCCTGTACATGCCTGATTAGCACTTTCAGTCAGCAGCTGCAGGCTTAGTTTGGTGGTGGGAAGGGAAAGGTTACTTTATAGTGAAAGCAAATCTCTCACCATGCTCCCTTTACTGATCCAGAAATAATCCACTGATCTTCCTTGCGTCTTTAGTGAAAGAAACTCTCCTCATACATAGTCTGTGACACCAGTTTACAACTGGTGATAGATGTGTGTGTGTAACTCACGCTGGCCGCACTGCCTTGAAAGAAGTCCAGGTCCTCTGACTTCTGCAGTGTTGCTGTAGGAGCGGTGTGTACTTGAAGGTACAGTACCAAACACTGGTAAGTGGTGTTTCCTTTCCTGTTATCAAAAGGTTCGACACATGCACTACTTCTACTGAGCTTTTTTTAATTAATGTATTTTTCTTCTTTTTTAAAGCAAATGAAGAAACATCCGTGTCGGCAATGTGACAAATCTTTCAGCTCATCCCATAGTTTATGTCGTCACAATCGTATCAAGCACAAAGGCATTAGGAAGGTTTATACATGCTCGTAAGTTCTACTTTTATTTATTGAGAAATAGAGTATAAGCCAACAAAAAACATTAAATTTATTTTCTTGACTGTATAAAAGCCAGCATCCCATTCATTCAAATGAATCAGGTATTTAGATGTATATACAGGCCAAGCTATTCAGGCTGTCCTGCATGCATAAAACATAACAGGCTACTGAGAATGCACGCACATGAAGTCTGCTGTCTTTCAGGGGCTTTGGCAAGCAAATCTGAAACTTCACTGAGCTGAGAATTTGCATGGCTGATATTTCTACAGTGGTGAACCTGGTGTTTCAATAGTCTCTCAAATGTACAACGCACTCTTCTAATCTACAAAAGCCAATAATTGTTGTATTTTTCTTGGATGTAAAATGATATGTAATGTCTAAAAATCCTTAGTGATGTTTAAGTGGCTGGAGAGATGATACATAATTTAATAGAAAAATCCATGTCAGTCAGACAAGATATATGATACAAACCTTCAGTTATATCTCTTCATTTATAGTTTTGTGTGTATTTGCATGCTGGGGAACTGAGTTTGAAGTTCTGAAAAGGAAGGTGCAAGCTGCAGCCATTCTCTGTGTCCCTTCTCTGCTGTAGTGTGATCTCTGCTTTGTTATGGGAAGCACAAGGCCCACAGGCTCAGGGGTGTGGAAACTTGAGAGTGCCATGCATAGCGTAGCATTCCAACAAAGTGCTTTATATCCCCTGGCTGCCTGGCAGAACCCATGCACCAGGTTGTTTCTAATGCACCCTTAATTTCTGCTTCAGTGCACATGAGCTCGCTAGCCTAGACACCATTTCTCTTGGTATATGACAAGTAGCAAGTGTCTGGTTTTTGCATACCCTTTGAGCAGAAAGCTTATTGTGGTTCTGGGGGTTTTTTTCAGAATGCCTACAGTACTGCCTCTTTGCTGTTTGGTTTGGGTTTGTTCTGGTTTGGTTTTTTTAAATAAAGTTAAATGAAACAGCATTTGAAAAGTTAAAACCTTAGGCGAGAGACTTCTCCCCTGCAGTTCTTACTTGGCCGTCCCTCCTCCAGACACCTGTACAGTATGTTACAACATTGGAGCTCAGGAGAAATACACTTCCCAAAAGCACATAAGAGGTTTAGGAGCGATGCAGCTGGTTCTGTGTGGGAGAACAAAGCACAGGTTGTTAAAGACAAGCTTGTTCTGCTGGTTAGTTTGAGGTTGGAAAGGGAGCTGAGAAGGAATTACTAGTTCCAAGGAGATAAAGTACTTGGGTTTGAATGCAGAATTGCCATTTGGAGCTAGCATTGATACTACGTGGAAGGTGTTTGCTTTTCCTTTGAAATCTGGGAAACATCTAATAGAATGTACAGTTTGGTGACACTAATAGAGGTCCAAGAAACAAACTTGGATGCTGCCAGGTTCTATTCTGACTCACACTTTATACCATTTTGGATATTATCTTCAGAGAATTTCTCATTTGCTCTGAATATAGATTGCTCAATCATTTCCAGTTTTATTTTGTAATTTTGCTCACTTTCTTATAATACTTACCTGTGCAATTGATTGGAAAAACATTGTCACTATCTTCAATAGATTGTACTCTAGCCTGGATTTATTTACTAGACCTATTTGTATTCTTCAGAATACTATGACTTTTGTTAAGCATCACAGTTGAATCTGAGCATGTCTGCTTTGTGTTTATATAGGCACTGCCCAGATTCAAGACGTACTTTTACCAAGCGGTTGATGTTGGAAAAACATATTCAGTTGATGCATGGAATTAAAGACCCTGATGTGAAAGAAATGACTGAATCAACCAATATTGAAGAAAGAGAAGTAAAAGAAGACATAAAGGTAATCACTTAGAAGCTTTATTCAGTCACTGACTGAATTTTTTGTGGCTGTATTTTCAGGATCTTTAAATAGATGCAGGTATTTTGATCCCATAAATGTCTGATCTTCTGTCAGGTAGAGCCCAAAAAATGTCTTGGAAGGTTCTTGTAACACAATCTGTCGTGCTTGAACTAGAACACGTTTTTGCAAAGATGATTGAGAGTGATGGTTTGATGGAGAATATAACTTACCCCTTAGTGGTTTGTTTTAAGAGCATCTTTTAAAACGTCTTACGAGGAGCAGCTGAGGGAACTCAGATTGTTTAGTCTGGAGAAATGAGGAGACTTAGGGGGGATCTTATCGCTCTCTACAGCTACGTGAAAGGAAGCTGTAGCCAGGCGGGGTCAGTCTCTTCCCCCAGGCAACAAGTGACAGGATGAGAGGGAACAGTCTCAAGTTGTGCCAGAGGAGGTTTAGGTTGAGTATTAGGAAAAGTGTCTTCACTGAAAGGGCTGCTTCACTGGCACAGGCTGCGCAGGGAGCGGATGGAGTCACCAGCCCTGGGGGTGCGGTGCTCAGGGCCATGGGTTAGTGATGGGCTTGGCAGTGCTGGGTTAGCAGTTGGACTCAATGCTCTTAAAGGTCTTTTCCAACCTAAATGGCTCTGTAATTCTCTGCAACCAAGTCCTCTCATATCTGTAGAAAAGCTGCAGGTACGTAGAAGCAATGTGACCTTCTTCCAAATACCCAGCCTTGACCCTATTTGATACAAATTTTCCAGTGAAACTGCTTTCAGTCTGATGACTGAAATACAGCAGGGTCTCCTGCTGTACTGGGCATTGGTGTGGCCTCACCTTGAGCACTGTGCGCAGTTCTGGGCCCCACAATTTCAGGAAGGATGTTCAGGTACTCTGATGCCCCCAGAGAAGGGCAAAGCTGGTGAAGGGCTGGAAGGCATGTCCTGGGAGGAGCAGCTGAGGACTCTGGGCTTGTCTAGTTCGGAGAGAGGGAGGCTGAGGGGCAACCTCGTTGCTCTCTGCAGCTTCCCAAGGAGGGGATGTGGAGAGGGAGGTGCTGAGCTCTTCTCCCTGGGATCCAGGGACAGGGTGCCTGGGAATGGCTCAAAGCTGCACATGGGGAGGTTCAGACTGGATGTGAGGAAGCATTTCTTTACCAAGAGGGTGCTCAAACCCTGGGACAGGCTTCCTGGAGAGGTGGTCCATGCCCCATGCCTGTCAGCATTTAAGAGGCATTTGGACAATTCCCTTGACAATGTGCTTTAACTTTTGGTCAGCCCTGGAGGGGCCAGGCAGTTGGGCTAGATGGCCATTTAAGTCCCTTCCAGCTTAAATACTCTTTTCTAAAAGGTATGCACACAAGCTACCTTGGTTCAATATTCTATTCTGCTGCTGCTGCTGAGTGTTAGGAGGAAAGCAAAAATGACAGCGCTATCCAAAGACTTGTTACATGCAGAAATTAAGAACATTTTTTAAGAGTTTTGGACTCTATATGATAAAGAATATCACCTGTGATGGCACGTCCAAAGCTGACAGCAGAGACACAAACATATCTGTCTTTTAAAATGTACTGTTGTCCTTTACATGACTCTCTTTCAGCCCAACATACTGCATTCTTTAAGTGATGAAAATACAGCAGCTGTACACATTGTTTTCATAAACATCATGGAGCATATCAGAGCTACACAGGATGCAGAAGATTCTTGAGGAATATTCATGTCAGAAGAATAACAAGGAGAATATAAAAAGTTATTAGTTTCATTAGTTTAAAAAACTGTGCATGTTAAGCCATCCTTTGGCAATATGTTAGTTTGGTTACTAACAATCAGGAAATAATCTGTCAAGTCAAATTTCAAAGATGAAATAAGTAATTAAAGCGGAGTTCCAACAGGTAGTGCTGAAAAGTTCCTAGACTGATACGCTACATTCTGTACACAGTTGAAGTTTCATTGTGTGTGTACTTGGATGCAGTTACAGTGGCATATATTTATTCAAGTTTATACAGTGTATTAGATACTGTAGCTCTATCAGAACTGACAAAACAAATTTTACGTGCAACTCATAGTAAAAAAAAAAAATCCCCTTTTTTTCCCAGTATGTACAACATATATTTGCTAGTAGTATTTCAAATATTGTATTTATCAGAGTTGTACTAGAATCTGCCAAGGGAAGGTTTTTAAAGTTTGCAAGTCACAAATAGTCATGAAAAGAATTGGATATTTATGCTTACATGGTATACCATTTATGGCTTTTTTTTAGGTTCCCAGTCCAAAGCGTAAATTGGAAGAACCTGTACTGGAGTTCAGGCCTCCACGAGGTGCAATCACTCAGCCACTGAAGAAGCTAAAGATAAATGTTTTTAAAGTTCACAAGTGTGCTGTTTGTGGCTTTACAACAGAAAATCTTCTCCAGTTTCATGAACATATTCCTCAGCATAAATCCGATGGCTCTTCATACCAATGCAGGGAATGTGGACTCTGCTACACATCTCATGTGTCCCTCTCCAGACATCTCTTCATTGTACATAAGCTGAAGGAGCCTCAACCAGTGTCAAAACAAAATGGGTCTGGGGAGGATAATCAGCAAGAAAATAAACCCAACCATGAGGATGAATCATCTGACAGTACAGCATCAGACAGAAGATGCAAAGTGTGTGCAAAGACTTTTGAAACTGAAGCGGCCTTAAACACTCACATGAGAACACATGGCATGGCCTTCATTAAGTCAAAAAGAATGAGTTCAGCTGAAAAGTGATCAGATTACTTGGGACACAGAAATCTCTCTCCACATTGGAATACTAATGACATTTTTGCTACAAAAGTTCAAGGTATAATAGTGTTAACAGTACTGTTCAGGCTGTTGCAATATATTCTGCATAAAAGTGTCCCCTTCACCTCATTGTCTATACCCTCAAAACCATTGAAGCAGTATTTGAGTTGAAAAGAGTTTGTGTATATTTAAGGTAATAACTTTTATACTCTTTGTTATGTGTTTCTATAGGTATCTAGTGGAAAATTTGGGTTATTCTGTTTTGTTTCTGGGTTTTTTTCTAGTAAGTTTCTTTTAAACAGAGTTCTGAATGCTGGGGCAGTTCCTTAGGTTCTCTTAAACTGTTTATTTGAATGCTTCTGAAAGAAGGTTTAGCTAATGGAAGTACATCAGAAAGCAGTGCTTGGAGGGGAGTGGGGAGGGGAAGCAAGCTAAGGGGAGATTTTAAATTCTAAGAACTCGTGCTTCTAAATGTCTAAGGAAGCTTTTAAACTTTCTCTTTAAAAATGTGTATTAAAAAAAAAAAGAAGAAAAAGTGCCAGTGCATATGGAAAATGCAGTGCTGGTTTTACGTGGCAACACCAGAACAGGTGCAGACCCCCTAGAATGATAACGTACTTTTGAAAAGTATAATTGCACAATTCTATGTATCATGAAGTGATTGATTTTTTAGGTCATCAGGTGCTTGTGATCAAAGCTCAAATTGTTACAAAAGGGCTGGGCTGCTTTGGATTTAACAAATAAGATGTAATTAGAGGAATAGGTTTATAATGATGATGGGTTTTGTCATGTAATTTATTAAACATTATATAGAATCAAGTACACAGTATTATGTATTTTCCTTTATTTCTGGTTTTTTGAAAGAAAAATTATTGAAAGAAAATGGTTAACCCTTGATACAGGGGTTGGTATTTCCCAGCTCTGTATGCTCATGCCAAATGTTCTGGTGCTCAGTCTCACATACAACCACAACTGTCAAGAAGTTAACACACCAGCCTACATAAGGATAATTGGGGCTTTCAGCTTTAGCACAGACCATATGAAGCTAGTTCAGCCATTTCAAACGTGTATCTTATATCACTACTTAACGCTTTCACAAAGTACAAAAAGGTACCATACTGTCCCTTTCATATATAGTTCTCTGTGAGAGTTATATTTTTGGGGTTTTTTTTGCATTTTATACCTTGTATGTATCCCTAAAAAAAAAAATTTGTACCTTTTTTTTAAAAAAAATGTGTAAATATAGATAGCTGCATGATACACAGTAGTAATTGTTTGGTTCCTTAAAAGTCTTGCTGCTGTCAGATGTTACTATACACTATGTCCATTACAACTGTATTAAACACATTTCATATGTAAATAAATGTGGAGCATTTTGCCCCTAAAGATTTGTGAGATTCTGCTATTTATCATTAAATTTTAACAGTTTTAAAAATGGAAGTGTTTGAAAAAATACAGATCCTTCTCAGCCACCTCTGTTAAATTTCTTAATCACTCTGAAAGTTGTGATTCAGATACATTAGTTCTTTCTCTCTTCATCCTCATTCTTAATTTGGTTTGTTGGTAAATGCTTGTTATCCCATTTATATTACTCACATATTGAGTGGTTATGAGGTACTTTTCCATCCTAAAACATGCAGCTGGTGTCGCAGGATCTTAGTGTGTAATGTACACTGGTTATCACTGCCCTTTCCATTAAGTGTATACCTCTTGAACACTTGTTTGTTGATGTGCACTGTCAACTGTACAACAACAGAGTTATCACTATGCAGAATGGTGTTTTGTATACAGTGAACAGATAATAAAAGTTAAATTTTCACAGCCATTTTTAATACTTCTGTTTATTTTCTCTTTTCACTCTCTTGCATCTGCAAGGGATGCTGTGAACCAGTAGCTTAGGTCACTGTTGGTACTGCCAAGAGGCAAAACTCTGAAAGTTACAGACCAGTCATCTGAAAGCTGTGGGGCACGATACGAAACCACTCCATGCTCAGCACCCGCCTCACAGGTCAGACGTGTGCAGTGCGAGGTCCCATGCTGCCTTTGTCCCCGTGACTGGCACCGTGGGTTCCCATGGCAGTTCATTTGGCCACAGCCATTGAGAGGAGCTTGGCTACTTGACAGCAGGCTCTATTCAGTTTTCATTGGAAGATTGATTTAACTCTCCTAATAATCCCTTGAAAGGTTTAAGGGATCATGGGTCTTGAGCTGCCCCATAATCTTTAGACACATACCTGTGTCAGAGCTTATTCATGCTCAGGTATGGCAAGAAAGTGTGACTTTTCCTCCATGTAAACAGTTCCTTTTCACAGGCAGAAATCTGCTCGGCTAGGTGAAGCAGGAAGCTCTTTTGAGAAACATGGCATTTTCCAAATACCAGACCAGGGGGTGGGGGGAGAGAGATTGTGGGACAATTAATACGATAATGTTTCTCGCATAGTGTTCCTTGACTAGTTCTCTAGCTCCTCCAGACACAGGGGCTTTCCCTTCTATGTCTTCTGAGTAATTCAAGATTCCTAGATATTAGTAGTGAAAAAGGCCTGTTGGGTACTTCTCTCTCTTTCCAGGGGAGATTTCCAGTGATCAAGCATTACTCCAGGCTTACTTCTGCTGGTTTCCTTTTGAGATTCTTCTGCTTGGAAGTTGGTCTCGTCCAAGCAGAGGTTTCTGGTAATGACTAACCAGTTTTTTATTGCTATTTTACTTGGTCTTGGGGAAAGAATGTTTCACATTTTATTTGGTTGACCCTTTCAGAAATCATGGTTCCTTTGCTGCTCAAAACCCTGTGCTGATCTCATCTCCCTGTCTACCCCGCTCTCAGGGGAAGCACATGTGCTGATCAGACCAAAGAGCAAAAGGAAGTAGCTGCCCCAAATACAACACAGGCACATTGGAAGTGTAGTGTCTTATTAATGAACTAATTTTTTACTGACTTGGAGGGTGGCTAGTCACCCACCTTCTCTGCTGCAGGAGAGGCCAAGCAAGGGGTAATGCCACCATCCCTGCCACAAGGCATGTGTTTCAAGCATAAGGGATTTTAAGAGGCACCATGGTGCAATATAGCCAGCCAGGACAGCACTAAGAAGGGAAAGTGTAAGAGCAGGTTTTTGTGCATTTGCATACCAAAGAACCAGCAGCAAGCAGCTGGGTGCAGCTACAGCACACCAGGAACCTGAGAACTACGGTTAAAGGGAACGAAAAGAAATGAATCTGTGGCTTATCCTCCTTTCCCATCCTGGCCCTTTGGTTGTGCAGGCTGAAAAGAGAGTAGCTCTAACCTCAAAACACAGATTAGCTTCCAAGGTTTCTGCTGGGGCACAGCCTGAACAATGACATTTAGAGCTGCTGTTCAAATTAAAGCAACTTCAGCTTGGCATGCTTGCTGTTGAGTTCAGGGTGTTCCCCTCAAGAGCAGGAAGCAAGCCCTAAATTACAAATTCTCTGGAGAGGCTCCCAAAATGTGGGAATGGGAGGAAGGGCAGGAGCAATGGAAGGCAATTCTCCTTCACAGCATGGAGCAGGACCCCCAACAAAGTCAGCTCATTACAGCTGGTCCTCTGCAACAAGCAAACCCAAAGCACCAGCACCAGCTGCAGGCAGGCTCTGGCATGGAAACCAGACAGGCCCAAGCAGCAAGCAAACAATGCTGAGAGAGCTGGGGAAGCCAACACTGATGCAGCGGCCACTCACTGCTGCGAGCCTCCCAATACCAGGCATGCTCAAGGCAATGAGCCTCCTTTGCCACAGCAAATATCCCGGGGATCCCTGGAAGACAGGGCACCCTCCCAATTGCACTGTGTATGTGGAGCTACAAGCCTGTTGGGTCTTCCTAACAAGAAGATGATTTCCTGAAGACCTGGAAGTGAACAGCATGTCATAAAGCAACCCGAGACACCACTGAAAAGGCAAAAATACCAGTCTGCATGCTTAGGGGAATTACTTCCTCTTGTAAACTATAAAGAAAACATTTAAATATGTTTTTACATGAGATCTGACATTTTAATTGTTTGCTTTTAATTAATGTTGTGACACTGACAGCTTCAATGAGGACATTAATACTCTCTTCTACGCCTTCTTTCCTCTGAGGATTTACAGCAATGGATTAAACCTCATGAAACCTCTCTGTGAGGTAGGAAAGGGATCATTTAGCCTCCCCTGTTCTGCAGCCACTTTTTTGATTGAACACAGAGGTACTTAGCATTGCACATCAACTCTAGCAAGCAGATCAGAAAAGAAATACTAATTAAGGTTTCAGGGAGCATTGAGGCAGGCAGAACAAACCATTAGTGTCAGGTCTGGGGTTAACATGTGGCTGCCTCACTCTGTTCACCCTGTACAAAGGCTGGGATTGCTGATCTCCGTGGAGGCAGTGCCTGACAGGTATATATGTGTGTGTATACACACACACAGACACAGACACACAGACACACAGAGACACACACACACACACACACACACACACACACACACACTCAGAGACACACACACATGCACGCACATAGACACACACACACACACACACACACACACACAGACACACACACCCCCCACCCCACCCCACACCCCCCTCTCTCTCTGCTCCCATTGTGTGCCTTCCCATTCAATCCCTTCTGCTCTTCAACAAAGTAAGGAGCTCACTGAGACCTCTTCCCAAGTATCTAGCTGATTAGGACTGTAACCACCCATTCAGGAACGCAGTGACTATTTGGCTGGCACTGTGCTCCTTCACCAGCACAGCCAGTCCCACCTCTACTGTGCAGTTTCAGCTGCCTGAAGTGTGTGCACACACTGTGTCCCAACAGTGCCGGGCAGCACCTGCAGCCAAGCCAGGCAGCTGGGGAAGGCGGATGGCAGAGCCGGGCTGGGCAGGGAAAGGGATGCCCAGCCGGAGGGGCAGCACCCAGTCCTGCCCTGACCCGGAGCCAGCCATCAGTGCAGCCCCTGCACAACAAGGCTTGGATCCACCTGCCAGCATAGCCTAGACAAAACTGATTTTTCACCTGCTAGTATGTGTTAACACTGGCAATGCTAAATAGTTAAACATGTTCCCCGCTCAGACCCCTTTCACTCACCAAAGTGTGCTTTAGTGTTTAAAGACAAAGCTTTCAAGAGTGGTTGAGCTCTCCTCAGCTGTTCATTTCATAGTGCACAGACGTTTTGCTGACAGGTCTGTCAGGGCTGGCTGTGGTGCAGCGGCTGCCGGGTGCCACAGTGGCATGGATGCACCGTTCACCCCCGAGCAGCAGGACTCCATGCTGCCCTGCTCAGGGTGTCCTCAGGGCTGTGCGTACGTGGGGTCTTTGGGAAATGGCATGGGAACAAGTCAGCAAAGCTGTAGTACATCTGGAAAAAGAAAACCACAAACCACCTGGGAAAGTTTTGAATGCACCTTCATAAAGACACACACACTCACTTATCAGTGGGAAAGTAACAGAAAGTGACAGCATGGGAGTTTACAATAGCCCAGCAAGGCAGCATAGAGCCGGCCCTTCACATTGTACACAGGGCCATACTGAGACACTTTCCAAAATGTTCAATTTGCCAGGAACAAAAATGCCCCTGAGAAAGGCTGTGAGATCAGCCAGAAGGAACAATGAGCGAGAAGTGGGACACCAGGTCAGCCACAGCTGCCTCATTCTGTGCAATCAACTCCACAGGAAGCAAAGTGCTCTGCAAGGGGAAAAACAAGCTGGCATGGCAGGCCCTGGGGTTCGGAGGTGAGCACTGTGCATCCCTCCCACTGAGCCCCACTGCCAGGCGTTCAGATTGACAGACCCAAGGGGACGCAGCAGACCAGCTGCATGTGGCAGGCACAGCCAACTGGTGACAGGTGCCGAGAGACAAGTGCCCAGGCCCCATGTGCGTGCCATGCCGGTGTGAGCGCTGGCCACCACTGGGACACTGTGTCACATGGTGCCATGGACATGCTGGCACAGGGACAGTACATAGAGGTGATAGCATGTTCAGGCAGGTGGTGGTTTCTCTCTCCAGCTGCCTGGCATGCCCAGGCCGTCTGCCTGTGCCCAGAGGGACCAGCCCAGGGACAGCGAAGGGGACCGCTGTAGCTGGGAGTGAAGAGTGTTAAGAAGGAACAGGCTGAAGCACAGCTGTGGCAAGCAGAGCAGGGGACTCATCATGGTGTGGCAAGGGAACCATGCCCCACAAGGAGCAGAACATTCAAAACTATTAAGAGTCATATTTTTCAGCTCTGTCACACAGTTAAACAGTGGAACTCAACACCACAGAAAATTATGAGTAACACCTGTGCAAGAAACCAGATTACCTCACGTCTGCCCTGTAGGATTTCTTTATTTGTTCACATTTCAAGAACCCAGAATAATGTGATCTTGAGAAAGATTGGCTCTGGCAGCAGTTACTGCACAGGGGGTAACTAGCCTACTAATTTCATGCAACTAGTCTAAGGTCAGAGGCCTTTGACTTCCATGCAGGTGGAAAACTGCTTTTCACCCTCGCATACAGCAGTGTCACAAAGTGTAATTTAGCTACAGGGTTGCAATCAAGGTTTGGTTGGGCTGTTGGCACTGTTTTGTTGTTCCAACCGAAATAAGACTTGATTTAGTCATAATACAAGAAGAAGAGAGCGAAGTGCTTCAGTGACAGGGGGCATGTACTCATACATCTTGAAGTGATGATACTTTTATTCAGTGGAGGGTAGTCTTGAATTAAACCCCAGAGGTGTCTGGGTTGAGGGCTGTACTGTTCCCAAACAGTCTGGAAAAGGGAGTCAAAAGTCACAGGGTTGCCGATGACACTAAGCTATGCAGGTAGTAAAAATGAAAAATGATTGCAAAGCACTGCAAAAGGACATTGCAGTGCTGAAAAAGGTGAAAAAATGGCAGAGGACAGTCAATGCAGAAAAATGTGACATGATTCAGAAGCGAACAAACAGGACTAAGTTTACATACCAAATGACAGACCCCAAACCAGCCATTGCTAATCAGGAAAGAAGACTCAGAGTGGCAATTGCTAGTACTATAGAGTTGCCAAAAAAAGCAAATGGATTATTAAGACAGGAATATGAAACCAAATAGCTAACATAGCTATACCAATAAATAAATCCATGAATACCTGCGTAGGGAACACCTTATGCAACTTGAATTCCCCATTAGCACCTCAAAAGACAGAGCAGACCTGGGATAGGCACACAGATGGACAGATACTAGAAGGACTTGTGCATGGGAGCTGCTGAAACAGGATACGGCTCATTAGTCTGAGTAAAGGATGGCCCCAAGCAGATGTGCAAGAGGTTACTAAAGCCACTGTGATGATGAGTAGGCAATGACTGCTCCCTGGATAAGAAATGGGGGCATCCACATGGGATGCAGAGTTCAGAAGTGCTTCTTCATCAAACGTGCATTTAAGGGGAACGCTCTGCAGATGTTAACAGATCCTAAAAGTTTACATGAGTCAAAAAGTAGTTAGACAAATTAATGGAAGAAAGACCTACTCAGGGTGCTTTAAAGACAGAATCAGCTTCTCTAGCTTGGAAACTCCCTGTTCTTACAGCCTCTTCCAGGCACCCAGTGGTTTTGACTTTGTCAGAGACAGGGCTTGAGCTAGACAGACCCTTGGTCTGATCTGAGCAGGCTGGCTTTAGATTCTTATCCAAGTTGCAGCTTTTTCTTGCAAGCTGAGGTCTTCAAGTCATCTTCACATCATGACTTCCTCTGCAGCCCTGATGGCCCTGACCCAATGGGCAGGAGATGCCTGTCCCTGCACTCCTGGGCTGTCTCTCCTCTTTCCACCCCACAGCCATGCTCGTGCTGCAATGCCAGACCCTCACCCAGTCCCATTTGTGCCTCTCCCATGTGGTATGGGTTCTCAGCGTGACAGCCACTCTTTCAGCCTAGCAGGCCACAGGGGTGTCTGCAGCCCCAATCCCTCATGCCCCCCTCACCTGGATAACAGTACACATGGGGGCAATGCAATTTGCTGTACCTCTAAACTCAGCTAGAAATATGTCTAATTAAATGAATGCATTTGTGTTGTCCAGTGCATGGCTTCTTTAACAACTCCCATGTATATCTGCCTCTTGTGCGCATAATGCCCACGCCTGCCTGATGTCCCTTGGTACCTGCCTCCATGGTACCTCTGGTATTCATGGGGCTGGTCCTGACTTGCTCAGGGAGGTATTTGGCCTAGTCTCAGCCACCAGCCTTCTTGCAGAGTAGGCACAGCAAAAGTTTAATCTGGCTGACCACAGTCACTGCATTTTTAGACTTCTCTGGTCTTTTTTATTTCTGGAGGATATTTATGGATGCACAACTTGACCTGCCAAAGGACCAAATGTTCTCAGTTCTTAACCTCTGTGTATCTGTGGGGAATTCAATACGGCAGGCCTATTTAGTTTTAAAAGGACTTTTATATAACTCTGACCTTTCCATTCTGTTAATATTACCTTTAGCATACACACGCAGCTGCCAGGCCAATAATGGGACACAGAAACACCTACTTTATTTTAAAACCTTTCTCAAATATTAGGGCAGTTCAGGAGTCAATTCTTTGTATTTGAATTTCAGATTATTAATAAAAGGTTATCTGTCTAGGCTCCCAGAAGGACAAAGGAGTAGTAACAGAGTGAAAAGGGAAATAAGTACAGAACATGGCAAACATAGAAGACACAAGCGTACCTGACCTACATCCCTGGGCTTCGCATACAAACTGGGTTCTGTAGCCAGAGGTGGATTCAGAAAGTACATGAAAGAAGGAGCGCTTCTTGTCTCTTCCCCAAGCACTTTTTCCCTTTGGAAAAAAATTGTATTTTCTCCTCAACAGTGAATGTACAGAAAAAGATGGTTCTAATGGTATTTCTTTCATAGCTGGAAAAAAGACACCTTTCCTCCCTGGGAGCCAAATGGTCCATCTGAGGGCATCACAGTGAGCCACCTTGCTGTGTGGCTCAGTGGTAATGCCAAGGAGATGACCCTGTGGGCTACCAACAGGACAGGGTGACTTTGTCCTCAGAGGACAGCCCTGCACTGCATAAGATGCCAGCTGTGGCAAGCCCTCCAGCAAGCCACACAGGGACTGAGTGCAGACCTTGAAATGCCACTGTGCAATGTCCTAGCCAGCACTTTGCCTGGGATGCCTGCACCTCTGCGGCTTGTCAACCCACCAGCAGGACACCGGGCAGGCTGCAGCATGCCTGGCAGTGCACTGCCTGGCAGGGTCTCAGGCAATGCCCACCCCAGTGCAGGGGACTGCCACTGAGCAGAGTAGCCCTGGCCTCAATACAGGTGGCTACAACCTGCCTGTCAGTGCAGTCCTTGGGGTCATCAATGAGACTGAACCCTGGCATATCTAGACATGCACAGAGATCCCCATCTCCACTGAAAGTATCATCCAGGAGGACTGATGCCAGTCAGGAGTGAGAGCAGAGTGGCGTACTGAAGCACCTTGCTCTCCTCCACTGCTGTAGGGTGTTTTGAAAAGACCTGGTAAAGCAAGGCATTGGAGATGACCCAGATTCATCTGGAAAATGAACTGGAGGCACTACAGTTTTCTTCTCTGACCCCCGGGTTTCTACTCAGAAGGAAAAGATGTATTTGAAGCAGTAATGTGACTATTAGCAAAATAATCTTAGCATTGTATCCTTCACAGATATGTCCCCTAATGCAATTTGGCAGGAGCCTTTATGCAGTTCATTTATTTTATATTCTCAAATTCTCCTATTTTGTATTCAATGATTCTAATATGATGTTGGGGATATGGATGCACTGTATTTTAAGTATTGATCTCTCTGAGTCCGTCCACCACTTGGCTAACACTGCCATAGCTCTCTGTGCCACATTAATGTTGAAGGTCAAGTACAACAATATTTCCTGGTTTAAGTGACTGTCACTTTCTCAGTTAAAATGCAGAGCAGTCCCTGGTGAATGCAATCAGGCTGTAATTGGAGGAGCTACTGTCTCCAAATATGACTTGGTCATTACATTTACATACTGTTGCTGTTAGCAAAATGAGCAGAGACCTTTATATGCAGAGAACCATCTCATCATCAAGCAGCACCAGCATTGCTCTGGATGGTTTACCTTACTGAGATGTTTCTCACACCCACTCATGATGGGCTCCGCTCATGTAATGCCCAGCACTTTCCAAACGCTCATGAAAGTCAAGGCACAAGCACCCAATAGCACAGCATATTGCCAGAGCCCAAATTCGTCTCCACTGAACTCAGTGACCAGGGGCCAGGCTGTCTTATATGGTGCTATGACTGATACCTTGAAGTGCCATCACATATATAATTTCTTTTTTGTTTTCCTAAGCAGTGTTTCAGCCTCAGTTCTTCAGTACAGGTTAAGCAAATAGTTAACAAATATCATTTCCAGCCAGCTCTGCTGCTGATGTAACAATGCTCATCTTCCCAGGTAATACAGTTACAGATAGAGAAGAGATCACAGAAAAATCATAAATAGTGCAAGACACTGAGGTAACAAGAAATTAAGAGCTGCAGATAAACTTTGGGGGGGAAAAATCAGAACCGTTTAGGAATTAAAATGTGTTGGGAAGACACAGAAGCGACATGACCTTTCCTCCACAGAGAAATTACTGTTAGCCTCTACGCTTTCCAGCACTTTACAGATGTGGCACTCTTACAGATGTGGCACTCAACAGAGTCATACCTCAATCTGGAAACACACAGAGGTTTTTAAGGTGTTCCTGTGCTCCCTCATCATCTTCACCCCTGCTTTCCCATGTTCACTTCACCTGAGTTAAGGCTGAGGGAGGTGGCTTTATGAGAGCTCACAGACCCTTCCAGAGGCAGTTTCACTTAGGCCAGAACATTTTATAAAGATGTTAGATTCAGCTGTGCTAAAAGTGAACTGACAACAGGCCAAGAAGGCAGCAGCAGAGCTCTTGATTTAACCACAGATCAAGTCTGTCTCTTTGCAACCATACGGAGTTACCTCTGGGCTCTGGGGGAGATGACAGCAAATACTGCACAGCACCAGGTCCCTGTTACAAAGAAGACACCAGCACATCAATGCCTGTGTGCGTAGCCAACAGAAACATTAACCTTTATTGTTAATGCTTACTACAAACCCCCAAGACAGTCTATTATCCTGCTTCACAGGAGATTCGTCAGGTATTACTATGACTATTGTGATTAATTAAAAAGTGGTAATCTGAGCATGCACTCAAATAAATGGCAGGTGTTTCATTCAGCGTTGCTCTGCAGAGTCCCTTCTCATGCCAGGTGTGGCAGCAGGGACTCTCTGGAGCGGTATCTTCGCAAATGCTCTGGGAGATGTGGTCATGTCTTGCCATGGCCTGCAGCCTTGGGGACAGGGCAGAGGTGGCTTGAGGCTGTCTGGCAGCACCAGCGGAGCTTGGCATGCCCTTCCCGTCTGAGCCACAGGGCAGGTGAGCTGCCATGGGAAAGGTGGGAGCTGGAGGGGCACAGAGGAGGGCACTGGCACACCAGCTGCTGCTGCTGGAAGAGGTGGGGAGCAAACAGTACTGCCAAAAACTACTACTGTCCCCAAAGTATCTGCCCTCGTGCCCACCCCTGCTGCTGCCTGGGCAGCAGTCTGTGGGCACTGGGAAGCAAAGCAAAGGCAAGGTTGGTGGCAGGGACATTTGGATCCCACTGCAGCAGTTGTTGCCCTTGACCTTTGCGAAGTCAACGCTGACAGGAGGGCATCAACCACTTGCAGGGCAAGACAAAGCAGCAAAGGGTCTAAACCCCAAATGCAGCCAGCACCAGAGCCCAGGGGTAGCACCGTGCTATGGCAGGAAGTGAAGAGGCAGAAGGCTGCAGCAGTGCCTTCAGGTCAGCCCCTGCATGGTGCTGTGGCTGTCCTAAACTTGCCCCAGTGCTGTGGGTCTGTTCAGATGGCTTAAGGAGGAGGAGATGGGTTGCTCCCCACTTTCAAAGGAGAGCAGATCCACAGAATGATGAGAAATCATGGACTTGAAAGATACAAATGAGGCAACTTTAGGATGAACTGTGTCAGGTATTTCCAACAGAGGCTGGTTTTGCTGTGATCATAAGCCCATCAGCCACAACACAAATGCTCTGCATCACACAGAAAAAGCTAGTAGTGCACAAGGGAATCTGCACGCAGCTCCCATAACACACCTTCCACCTTAAAGAGGACTGTATTGGAGCAACACTGGAGCCTGGAAGCTGATGAAAGACCTGCTCTTGACTTAGCATCAGGACCCCCTATAAATACCATACTGTGTAACTTGACTGAGAGGTGGCAGGACGGTGGAGTTGGACGTTTGGCAGTTACAGCTCAGGTACCATGCCATGCCTGCTGGAAGTCTATGTCTCTCCACCAGCCTCTGGACTATGAGGCTGTGCTGCTGGGTATGTGGGGCCACATGCTGCGGGGGACAGCTGAAGGGACAGACAGGTTTTGCATAAGTGTTCTGCAGGAAACCTACCAGCACAGACAACGGTATTGCCACTGGGGCATTGCTTCTGTACTGTCTCTTGACGTAATGCAGCTTTGAGAATCTGATTATGCCCCAACACTGTGTCTGTGGGCTAATACAAGGCATGACAAGAGGAAAGAACAAAATAAGTGACAATTAAGCCAGTCACCAGAGCTGAGAACCTTTGGGAAGGAGGCTGGGTAAAACCTTTCTGAGGCTGGTGAACTTTATGGACACTCCCCATCACGGAGAATGCAGAAAGCATTTCAGAGCATTTCAGATTCAAGCTAAGCTGGTTTTAGGCAAAAGCTTTAGCAGTTTTTACAGAAAAAAGAAACAAAAAATCCCGTAAGCCATGTTCAGTGTTCTCCCCCAGCAAAAAGCAAAACCTAACACATTACACACATTTTTAGTTCACCGAGAGATTGCTCTTGAATAAGGATTAAATATTTCCTTTTGTTAGAATTTTTTTAAAACCTTTTTAGGTTCCCCTCATTTACTTTTGGACACTTTTAAAAATTAAACATTTTTTTCACTTAGAAAAGCCCAACCATTTTTTTCAAGTTGTTTCTGATTTTTTTTTCTATTCCTTGGGGGAAGGGGAAGGAAAAAACCCATTATTTGCTAAATTCAATTGAACCTTCAGATAATTTGATCCCTCCCTCCTCTTACCCTTTTCTCCCCCCAAAAAAAAGAAATTATTTTCACAGGTAAACTACTCCCTAAAACAAACCGACTTATCTGTAATCAAATTAGCTATCCAGATACTGGGTTGCAGAGCAGACTAAAAATATTGACTCATACACTCAGAAATACAATCCTCCAAAATGACGTTCTGGTTGAAAACTGTGCCTATGAATAGATCCTTGCCAGCTACCAAGACAGATAATAAGATTCATAAGAGAAGTTACACAAGACACACATGCTTTAAAGCAGTGGGCTTCAAAGTGGGGTGTGCACATGCATTGGGGTGCAGGAAGAAAGTGGGTTTTGTATCATTAAAAAATAAAATGAAATTAAATGAAATATTTTTAAAACTAATGTTTATTTCACATCTGTCTTTTTTCTTTGGTGCATATTTTATAATGTGCATAATATATTAGCACAGTAGTACATTTATGTAATTTATAAATATACAGATATTGGGGGTGCATGGTCAAAAAATTTGTACTGATAGAGGTGTGTCATCAGAAATGTTTGGAGAACACTGCTGTAAAGAAACATGTCTCCTGGCACTATAACATGAGACAAAAACCCTTTTATTGTGGACAATGGCAAGCCTGTTTTTGCAGAAAATACTTCTAGGTTAGGGACTGCCACTAGCAATGCAGAGGGGACACCAGGAGCCCTTTCCATTGGCAGCCTCAGTAACCACAGCAAGGCAGAAGCTGCACTGAGGGAAAAACCCATCACACCCCAAAGACAAGCACCAGATCCCACTTTGGAATCACCCTCAGAAGGCATTAAGTATTTGCACTGCTCTCAGCATACTCTGGATAAGGAAATGGTGCTTTTGAGACTGCTCAGAGAACACAGAGACCCCTTCCTTGGCTGCAGACAGAGCAGATGTAGGCAGCAGCTCCTTCCTCAGCCACCCCTCCAGGGGAAGGTGCCATCTGCCATAGCCTGCCCCAAAGGGGAGAGGAGTTCTGAAATCCTATTTCCAAAGGAATCCTTGCTGAGATGTTTTAAATTATAAACTCTTGCTGTCCAGCTAACACCCTTAAAGCAAAGAAAGGCATTTTATTGAGATAAAAGCAGGTACATTTGAATGAAATACTTAACCAAAATAAAGACACAATGGCAAAATAAGAATCCTGGTTGGAGGCATGCACTGAAAGCAATAGATAAATTAAAGCCTCCACGAAGCCCCAGGGAAATGTCTGTGCTTGGATTTTCAGTGACTGAAAGAAAAGCCTCTCAGAAGAGTGAGACTTAAGCCACAAAGGCCCACTAATAACCCCAAACATGAAGGCCTGCATTTCCGCAGTGACAAGTTGATCTGCAGGTCTTGTCTGTTGGGTGCCCAATTTTAAGGAACCTTAATGGAATTTCAAAGGCCACGCATGCAGTATTGGCTAAGACTACTTGGTGTGTGGTCTAACAGGAGTAGCTGAAACTACTTCCAAAGCCCACTTTTAAGAGCAAAGGTGTGTACTTGGGTTCATATTCCACTGTACTGTTTTTCACCCACCAAAAAAGCAACCCTTCAGCAGATCAGTGGATATTGTGTGTGTGAAAATGAATGAGACTGAAGTGCTGAAAATAAAGCAGCCAGATGTAAACCACACAAGGAGGAAAGAGGTAACTGAGATTCCCTGCTGGCTGCTGCAGGAGAGCTGTTAGCATTCCTGTCTTTGTCAGAAAGGTGATTTCATGCAGAAGGAGGCACCTGAGTCAAGGTTACATTCCCTCAGCTTCGTGGCTCAGAAAATGGTATGATGTTCAGAGATTTATTTTTCTGAGAAACTGAAGAGACAGGGTGAAAATGTGGAGGAACAAGATCTGAAGACAGGGACACCTGGTCATCCAGTTCCTCTGGCAACAAACTAAAAGTAACGGGAGGAAGTATTAGGATCATGATCCTGCTTACGGACACAGTAAAAGAAAATCAAACCGAGGCCGGCCAAGAAGTATTGCCTACTGTGTGCACATGTGCCACTGTTGCTTCCAAAGCAATGGGTTCAAAGGAGATCTGTTTAGTGACTACCCAAGTTGCCTGTTGACATTCATACTTCACTCTTTCCTCTGAAATACATCCCTTCTCTGACACATCTTTTCCCTTTCAATGCTATTTCTTGGCAGACACAGCAGAAGCTTCTTTCAGAGCAAAGGAGGCTGCTTTCCACTTACTTGCACTCAGATGCAATTACTTATACGGGCAGCTTAGTGCTCCAAGTATTAGAAGAATCCAGAAGAGAGCGTGGTATTGGTGTAAGTGGCATCCCGTTGCTTCTGGACAGCACTGTGCATTACTGGCTGCTCTAACAGCCTGTTGATCAACAGGAACAGGAAGCAGAATAGTTCCAAATGTATTTGGAAAAAAAAGTGCACACTGGGGAAGTCAGTTATTGCATGTCTTCTGTGCTTTACTCTGAGTGGCTGCAAATGGACTTCTATAGCTTTCTCTGTTAACCTACATTTTTCAGCTCAGGTGCAAGGTGTTAAGTTATTTGCTCGTGACCAATCTCTTTGAAAACAAAGAGCTGTAATTCAAATATTATACAGACAGGTAGCACTAACACCTGGATGTTTGCAAAGGTCTGGCAAATCAGCCAGAATGTCAAGAGCTACATTTTTCTGTGTACTAAAAAATTAGCATAATTTTCTAGCTGCAGAGCTCCAAAAGATTTACTGTACAAATATTGAAGTCAAACATCCCAAGTATGGGAAGATTTCAAAATACATGTACCCTTTAATAATCTAAATCATCCAGATGGTAAAATACCAAAAGCTACCAACAGAAGTGTGGGTGACTCCTAGCATCTGTGGAAAAGAAAGAAAAGCACATTCCTAATATGTTTCCCTTGACTCACCAAGAAAAATGGACTAGTAAAAGTGTTTTCTGGACTTTGGAACTCTAATCAATAGCAAACTGACAGGCAAAGATACTACTGTCTCAGAATTAACTGTGCATTTGTGCCTTGGATGAAAGATGTCACATCTCTGTGAACAAAAAACTAAGCAACTTCAATCCTGCCAAGTCTCCACCCAAAGTTGCTTTCTTGCTTTTCTAAATTCTCCATACATTACCTTTGCTTTCTCCCTCCGCTTGTTCAAAACTAGATTCCATCATCCGAACTTCCACCTTTAATCCTCTCCATCAGGAATGACTGCAAGAAACTGTTCTAACACTGCCCAGTCTTTGTCATTTAGTTTCTCTTAGATACTGCCATCTCCCCGACAGATGGCTTGTCTTTCAGCTCCAAAAGTAATGTATTCCTTCCTTCACAACAGGCAAAAATAATTTTCTGCCTGTTTTGTGAATTAAAGCACTACCTACAAATAATACTCAGAGACCATTCTCCTATCACAGCCACTTGCCTTCATTCTGTGTATTGCAGCACTGCAATTCTAGTCCAGGATGCGACGGCATCCATTTATTTTCAGCCATTTGCTTTCTGACTTCTTAACTACAGTGAGACTGTACACAGCTGTGTTTGCAGGAAGATGTAGAACAGCACTAGCATCCTCAGTCTTCCTGGCTCCTTTCCATCAATAAAATCCTGCAACAGCCTCAAAATCCTCATGATTTATTCTGGGTTGCAGCAGCCACAAGAGAGCACAGCAAGGCATCAGCTAGCCCAAAGGCTTATCAGGTGTACCTTCTTGTACCGGTCCAGTCCATTTTTCATACTGTAGTAGCAATATTTGAGGATTGCAGTGTTTACAGTGGCTGAGCTAGGCCACAATCAGGTATCACAGTACTGCACTGTTCAGCTGTTGAACCAGGAAAACCAGTCTGAAACAGTTTATTGGAAGATATGTTAACCCAAACTGCTTCAAACATTACAACCAGTATAAAATAACCTTGCAAACAAGGTTATAGATTTGCTTAGAAGACCTGGACAACAGAAAAGTGTCAAGTATTTACTGCTGAATGTAAACATATAATTAAATATGAAGTAAGGTTTAAATCTATTCCACTTCAATAGGAATTTGGGTATGGCACACAACAGTTTGGAACAAAAGCTGGTTTGTTGTGAGGGTTTTTTATATTAAGGCAAATATAATATTCTGCATTAATATGATTAATTCTTTTAATAACCAAACTGAAACGTACATCTATAACCACAAGAAATAACATAAAGGTTTCATTTCAATGGCAAAGTAAATTTAACAGATTTAATTGTCAGATTGTTTATGATTGCTTATGAGTTACTGGTCTAAACTCAGTTCTGCTACCCTAGGATAAATTAGTGGCATATTCAATGAGGTTTTTAGATTTGTTCCAGGTACTATTATTTCTGGTGTAAATGAGAGTTTGGCCTCTTTGCCTTGAAATGCACAGTTTTATGGAAGCCAAATGCAATCAGACAATGGGTGGCTTATGTGTTACATATTTTAATTAGCTTTGTGGTCATCATTTCCTAGTTGTATAACTACCAGACATGTGGGAAATGCATTAATGGTACCAGTCAGCCATTGAAAAGCAGGATTTAGCTAGCACTGAAAAGGTTTACAGGCTCATGAACGGGCATGGATTCTCAATCATCATCACAGTATGTATCTAACAACAATACAGATGCAACTGGCACTTTATTCTTCATGAAGAGACTCCTTTGAATCAGAAGAACTTGTGAGACACTGAGTTCTTTTAAGAGAATCCACAATTAGCTGTTCTTAGAGGAGCAAATGAAAAATAAAAGACCTGAATGACTACTTACAGTAACAGCTCTCACATATGTGTCATGGGCAGAAGGTAACTAACAGGTACTTGG
This sequence comes from Falco rusticolus, assembly GCF_015220075.1. NCBI lineage: Eukaryota > Metazoa > Chordata > Aves > Falconiformes > Falconidae > Falco > Falco rusticolus. Next base: position 1,712,839 of record NC_051209.1, on the reverse strand, counting down.
ACTTTTCCTACAGCTCCACTGAACTATTACCTTTATCATTCCTTTTCTGTCTTCTATGGACACCTTCGTACACTCTGCAAAAGGACTCAATATGTCATAGTGTTACAGATTTGCTAATGGTTAGAATTAATTAACTTTATTTGATTTTATAAAATAATTTTAATAGAAATATAGAGGAATAAGAAATATATTTTAATGAAACTAGTAGTTGCACAACACAAGTTGCTATGAAATCCTCTGTACAGCCCTGTACCAAAGCCAAGAACTGAGAGCAACCAAATGAAACAACTTGTAGTTACCTGCCAAGAAATCGTGAACTTTAATAAGTGATATAAAGAAATTGTATGGAATAAGGACAATAAGTTAAGTGTAAATATATTTACTCAAAGAATGTAGGTATAGTAATTAGGTCATGTAACCATAGTTTGAAAGAAATAATTAATGAAATAACTAATGAAAGAAGGAGTCTGTATCTCTAACTTTCTCTAACAAGGGGCCTGTTTATAAGTTATCTAGAGGGAGCGACTAAAAGAAACAAGAAGAAACAGATGGTCGACAAGGACATAAATTAGCTCAGACCGATAAGAACACTGCAAACTTGCAAGACCATCACATACCAGGCAAAAGGTGAAAAGTACACCATGAGGAAGACCTACGGCCTTCCTCCCAAAGACCCCTGCCCACAATTTTTGGAAGAATTTGCGCAGGCGCGAAGGACTGATAAGCTGATTAACATATGAAGCGAGAGTATGTTAATGATTTTCGGGAAATACTATGTTTATGCATTAATACTTAATGAATATGTATGAATAAGTTCTATATGAGGTGTATGATTTTGAAGCTTGGTGTGCATTGATCGTAAGAGGACTCACTCACGCACCCGGCCGTCAATAAAGAACTGTCTGCTTATCTACATCATATTGGTGTTGATAAGTTTTTCATTCCGAGATTTTGGTAACAATAGAAGCTACATGAAAAACAATATGTGGCTCCAGATTTTGTGGCTAACAAGTCACCCCAAAGAGATTGTGATTTGTTAGTCTCCCTTATAGTGCCTGTACTTTCTGATCATTTTGTCCCAATCACCATTTTAATCTTTGTCATTTTTTAAAGAAAATGGTAAGCAGATTTATCCACAAAAGAGAAAACTTCTGTTTGGTTTTTTTATTCTAAGTAACACTGTATGAAAAAATCTAGTCCAGGGCAATTGCAGAAAGCCTTTTGCTGGGCAAGAATCTATCAAACATTTCAGTGGTCAGATCCCACTCTTAAAGAATAGATAACTTTGTTCACCACCTTTTTAATTAAAATCTTAATTACACAAAGAAAATTCAGAAATCTTCTAGCCACCTTTGAGTTTGCTCTTGTGTATTTTCCTTCTCCACTTAGTAATTACTTCTGAATATTACATCTACTCAAAGAAGGATAATGGCAAGTCATATCATGTATTTTGTTGTGGCTCCAGGGACATGCATCATCCATGTTGTGTGGTAATGCTGAGGTTCCTAGTTTGAAAGGACAGCTGACTCAGGCTAAGCAGATGAGGCAGCCAGGTAATGCTATCTACAGAACCATCAGGACAAGTGCGCTTTGGCTGCAGCATGCTGCCAAAGTTTGGGCAGACGAAAATCACCTGGGTGACATAGGACTGTTGGGTGCAGCTGCTATGATCCACTGCTGCCAAGGGCTCTTGCTGACCACTGTCCCCATGACCCACAACCAGTGCCTTGTCCAGGCTGCTTTTGAGTATCTCCAAGGAGACTCCACAAACTCCTCAGGAACCTGTTCCAGTGTTTGACCACCCCTACAGTAAGAAAGGTTTTCCTTATGTTTAAATGGAATTTGCTGTGTTTCAGTTTGTGCCTATTGCCTCCCACCTCGTCACTGGGTACCAGCAAGAAGAGTTTGGCTCTTTGTTTACTCTGTCCCATCAGGTATCTGTATACACTGCTAAGATCCCGCTGGAGCCTGAGGATGAACAACCTCAGCCCTCTCAGCCTCTCCTCTTCAGATTTCCTCATATAATCTATAATGGGCACCCTGGGGACATGGTTTAACACAGAACATCAACTTCAGTATCATTTTATCTTTTGAGTATTTAAAGGATATCATAGAAAACTAACCTTAAATCATGTAAACTTAGAGGAACTCCTGTGTAGTAAGTAAATGAATACTGGTGTCACTGAAAGAATAATCAGGTGAGATGATCTTATCGAGGTAATGCCTAGCTAGCATCCTTGGAGCTTTTTTCCAGTGTCCATTTGCTGTTTCTGTCCACGATGCCATTACACATTCCTCTGTGATCTAATGCCAGTTCTGCCATTGTTAGTCACTCTTTTCCAAGCATTTGCTAACAGAAAGTCTGGAGCAATTACTGGCAAACTGAGTAAACAACTTTCCAATGCTCCTTCAGACAAACTATTTGCTTCCATTTACCTTGGCAGCACTTCCTTGCATTCTTCTTCCACTGTCATTCCCAGTCTTCATGAGCTAATTCTGAACTTGGTGAAAACCTCACTTAGTTTGGTTTACGTAATTCCCAGGGAATCACGAAGCTCTGTGCAATGACCCGCACTGATGTGGTGGGTTGCTGCTTCAGGCTTAGGCCATCACTGAAATGCAGAACTGGAAGAGCCTTCCAGAATTGCCTGGTCAGCCCTTCTGCATGGGAAGCGGTTAACTCCCACAGACATCGGTCTGTCTGTGGCAAGGAACTGCCTTTGGGAGATCATGCAGTTTAACAACGCCTCCTCTCCGCGATCCCCATCTTTTTAATCTGCAAATACTTTTACATGGATTCGTTGACAATCCAGTTCAGTGTGGAGTCACACAGTTTTGACGACTGCGACGCCTCCCGCGGCCAGCGAGGCGGGCCACTGTCCCCTGTTCCCGGGGCCTCCTACGCGGCCGGGCGCTCCGCACCGCCCCGTCCGCTCCCTTCGGCCACCGCCTCAGCGCGCGCCGCCTGCCCGCCAATGGACTGTGCACACGCAGCGCAGCCGCGCGGAGCGCCCCGGCAGCCGGCAGGTGCGGGAGACTACCGCCGCCGCGGGCCGTTGCCGCCGCCCGGCTGCGCCACAGAGGCGTTCGGCTCCTTCCGCCGCCTCACCCCCGCCAGGCCTCACCGTCCGCCGAGAGGTCCCTCGGGCCGCGAACCGCCAGGCACCCCGGGGCCGGAGGCCGGAGGCCGGGGACGGGGGGCCTCGGCGCCAGGGGCCGCCGCCGCGGTGCGTGTCGGGAAGCGTAGTTCCGGTGGCGGCCGCGGCCGCGGTCGGGGCGGGGGCGGAGGGAGACTACGACTTCCGGGGGGCCGAGCGCGCGCCCGCGCCGCCTTGGCCCGCGCCGCCCGTAACTGCGGCCAGCGGCCCCGCCGGGCTCCGGGCTGCCAGCGCCTGTCAGCGCGCCCCTGCGGAGGAGGGCCCGGGAGGGCGCCGCTAGCGTCCCGCCGCCGGCCGGGAGCGGCCCCGCCGGGGCCCCGCCATGGACCTCTTCGGGGACCTCCGGCGCATGAACAAGCGGCAGGTACCGGCCGGGCTGCGCCGGGCCCGGGGCGAGGGCCGGGCCGGGCCGTGGAGGCCGCTCGGCGGTGCCAGGGGTCGGGGTCGGCGCAGGCTGGGGCGGGCCGGGGCCGTGCGGCCCGGCGGGGTGGCTGTCCGCGGCCGTTCCGCTAGTGCCGACGGGAGGCCCGTGGGGCCGGGCCGCGGCCGGGCTCCCGTCTGGACCTGCCCTGCGCCCCGCGGCGGGGTCCCGGTGTTTGGCGGCAGCCACCGGGGCCGGGGGGCTGCGGCTGGCCGGGGGGGGGCTTCCAGGCCTTGGGCTTGCAGCTGAGAAATTGCATTTTCACGTTCCTGTCAGTACTCGGCTTCATTTTGGAGAGACGGCATGTGGAAGCGCATGGGTGTGTTTGAACTGCCGGAGTTCCAGATGGGTGGCTTTGTTTTATCTTTACCGTGTGATTAAGCAGGTACCTCCCTGGAAGGATCAATGTGACAAATCCACCTTCTGACTTTTAGGCTGTGAAAGCTACGTGGTTTGTTTTTCTTTAGTATCTCTCAATCATTTTAAAAACCAGCAATTTCAGAGCAGATTTTGAAGCTTGACCAATGCTAAGTTAAGGGGGTCACATATGTGAAAATCCCAGCATGTGTGTTTTCAAACTAGGACAATGGTCTGGGAATTTCTGGTTCCATATTTTACATCAGCAAGCCGCATGGTAAGTGGGGACAGACAGGGTCGTTTCCTGCTGGTATCTTCATGTGTTACCAAAAAGGAAAAAAAAAAAAAAGGGAAGTAGTGTGGAGAAAGTGTAACCACTGCTGTAATGCCTGTCAAAGCGGTAGAATTTGGGACAGGTGGAAAATCTTTTATTGAGTTGATGACGTAAGAAATTTCTGTCTGACAATAGCAGGGAATGATCCCTTGTCATCTCTCTTCTGCTCCCACACCTTTTCTTTTTAACAAAAATAACTCTTCACACTACAAAGGCAGCAATTACTGATTTTACAGTATTTCTTACGTGTGTTTTGAATACTTAAGAGCTTGGGTAGGAGTCAGGGATGTATGATCAAAATAGATTTGATCATTTGCCTTTTAGCTTCCTGTATTTTATAAGTCTTTGCTAGTGAGTTCACCAGCTCCTAGCACTAACAAATGGGAATGGGAATATTGCACAGGCAGAATAAGCCAAGATTGAGGTGCACAATGGTTTAAATCTTTATGCTGCAGTACAGTTGGATTGCCAATACTGCAATCTGTTCCATGAGGCTTCTTTTGGAATGTGATTTTAGCATAAAAGTCCACGTGCCTGTATTGTGATTCACTGGTGCTTATGGGTTGAAATTCTATATTGTGCTTCTAAATACAACACAGTAACTTTTAAAAAACTCTTTTTTCTTGTTCCATATAGCTGTATTACCAAGTCTTAAATTTTGCTATGATAGTGTCTTCTGCCCTTATGATATGGAAAGGTCTGATCGTCATTACTGGAAGCGAAAGCCCTATTGTTGTGGTGCTCAGGTAAGTCAACGTAAAGGCCTTTTTGTCAAAGTCTGAATATTGTTTGTTCTTTGTCTCTTGCCCTTCCCTCTTGGATAGATTTAGAGTTTGAAATCTCACCTACTTAAAGAAGTACTCAAACAGTTATTTTTCTTCTAACTCTGTTTTTGGACACTTAGCAAAGGCTGCTTTTGTAATTGCAGTCTAGTTGTCATTGAAGTTTGCAGAAGTGGTAGGCATGTGAAACCTTTGAAAACCTAGGCTCGTTCACTTATTTGGTAGATAAACTAGTCAAGGCTACATATATATATATTGCTACCTAGGGATAGTAATCCCTGGATAGGTGTTAGGATTCCAAAAAATTAATACTGTTTTAATAGAAATACATGTAATCCTATGAAGCTTCTGTTGTCTTCTGAAGAAAATGCATAAATGTGTTGCACTTCTTGAAGCCATTGAACACTTTATGGTCTATTTGTTAATTTATTTGGGTTTTTTTACCATGTGTATATTTATTTTAAAATTATATTACAGTAAAACTTTTGTGAGCTTGACATGGAGTTAAACGCATGTTCATGGAAGATTCAGCCTTACAGAAATTGAACGTGTGTCAGCAAAGAATGCAGTAAATAACAGTATTTTAATAGGAATTGCCTGTTCATGTTATTAGTTATGATACTAATAGTAAAGATACTATGTCTGGCTTTGAAAGAAGGCATGAATTTTCTCATCATTAATGGTAATCACTGATGTAAGCATAACTCTTGCTCATGTTGATTAAACTTTCCACATACTTTGTGTTGTACTGGAAAACATTTTTTGGCTTTTCACTAATAGATAGTTAACCAGAGTGGCTCATTTTGTTCCTTCTTCATAGCTACAATACTGTTACTTTCCTATGCAGCTTATCTCTTTCTTTCACTGAGGCAGTAAGGAGGTCTTCTACAGGTTGGTTCAGCCTGGGCCTTACTGAGGTTTGCGTTGTGTTAAACGCCTGTGTAGTGTTACTGAATTCGTGAAGCTACAGATTTCCGTTAAAACTGTGAGTTTATCTGCAAGAATGAAATGTTCTTTGTTTTCATGGCTCTTCTTTCATTTACCATAATGTTAATAAACACTCTTTTCTTTCTGTTTGTAGTGGCAGCATGGAACCAGCATTTCACAGGGGAGACCTGTTGTTCTTAACAAATTTCCATGATGACCCAATCAGAGCTGGTGAAATAGTTGTTTTTAAAGTTGAAGGCAGAGACATTCCAATAGTTCACAGAGTAATCAAAGTACACGAAAAGTAATGCAGCTTGGTGTTTTCCTTGTTTCTAAATATAGTTTCCTTCACCATGTATTTCAATTACATTTTAATTTGGTAGTATTTTATGAAAAAGGCTAGTGAGGATATGCTGTGAGATAAAATCATCTCTAGGATGTGATCCACTTTTGTCCCCAGTTCAGTGAGGGACAGGAGTCAGGGTCTCACAGAAGTAGCTCAGGTTCGAAGTAGGTAGACCTATGCCAAAGAGGAGTCCAATAATGCAAACTGTACATGTTATTTTTGCAAAGTACTAGCAGTATGTATGGGAGTAGAGTCCACTTCTGTACTGACTGTTCCAGAATTGGGATTTTGGTTATGAGAAATAACTACTTCTACAAGCAGATCTCTGAAAGAAGGTGAAGATTCAGAATCAGAGCTGTAGATGAAGTCTGACAAGTATGTGATCTTTGTTAATTGAATTTTTCCAGAAACAAGATTTGACTCGCAATGAGAGAAGAGATTCTTACTCTTTTTGTGTCTAGTAGTCACAATACCAACAAAAATTCATGCTGAAAAGCAACAGGTAGATTACTTGGGTTTACTGTTATTGCATATGACTGATATGATAAACAGTTCCTTCTCAAACAAGAGAGGCAACAGTGAAAAGCTAACCTGGAGGTGGCAAGCATTGACATACTTTCTCCTCAGAAGTCCTGGCCGTGAACTGAAGGGGTTTTTTTTTTCAGTAATACCTGTTCTTCAGTGGTTTTTTTGAAACAAATATGCATATCTAAGAATTACCTCTTTTTTTTTTTTTTTTTTTCCCCTCTAATACCTAATTTGTCTTCATAACAACTCCTTGTTTCTTGGTATCATTACTTCCAATTAGCAGCTTCTTGAGCAAAATCATTCTGAAGGCTGTAAACTTAATGACTTTATTTAAATGGGAGTGTTGAACCTCTTGCATTCATCAGCTGCACATAATGCCTAATGCTTGAAAGGGAGCAGAACACAGCAGGTTTTCTAATGGATGTTCAAAACACAGTGTAAGACATCTTGTTCGTTTGAAACAGTAGGGAAAGGTTATGATTTGGGCATGTTCAGGGTTTTAAAGCTCTGTTCCTACCAAAAGGACTGAGCCTCCTCAATGATCGGAAAAGGTCAGGACATCAGCTCTGGCTCCAAGGGAGCAGCCTAGCTCCCCAAGCTCTGCAAGCATTCTTCTGTGGTGGGGAGACTGCTGTCTACAGCAGTGTTTCTCTCACCTGGGTTTCTCCATGCAGTCCCCTAAAAACCCCACATAAAGTTTTGTCCGCATTATATTATTTAAAGACTGGTTATGTGTGGTTTTTTTATTTGCCACAATAATAAAAACCAAACATAAGGGAAGTTTTGCCTGGAACTCACTATGTTGTTTAACAATTAATGGGTAAGCTAAAACTGTATTGCAGTGTTAGTGACAAAATACTGAATTTGATGCAGATTTGCAGCTACTTTAGAGGGTCTTCAATATTTATTTCTATAAAAAGAAGGACAAAGCTTGATTTGGGTGTAAATATCATTACTAAAAGTTAAAGAAGTATATAGAACTTAGAGGAAAATTGCCTAAAGCATGTAGTATTATACTGCTTTCTGTCCTAAGGGAAGATTATTTTTTTTTAGGGTAATCTACCTCATCTGAAATTCGTGATTTAAATTCAGTTAAATTCATTTTCTAATGTGTGGTGACTTCACAGGGTCTTATTCCACAATTCGGGGGCATGTGACGAAACAAAAAGAGGATAAGTAGAGCAGTATTCAGTATTTCAGAGTTAAATTTCTATTCTGTTGAAAATGCAGAGGGTAGAGTGGTGGGGGTTTTTTCCCCAGATAAGCACATACTGCTTTTGTTGAGGATGTTTAGTGCCTGCTTTGGATGGACAATGTCCCTTTCTTGTCCATTGTGTAATTGCTTGCATCAAATTACAATCTAGGAGTGTTTTAAAAAACACTCATTGTTAAAATCTATTGACTCTGTCAGTAAAATCTGTAACGTTAATGATTTAATGGTGTCTGTTAATTAAGCAGGATAAGCAGGACTGGAAGCAAACATTGTTATCTAATCTTGTAGCACTTTTCATCTTCATTGTGCTTTGTAGATGTTAATTGAAGTTTTTAAATTAAGTGGTATTTAGTTTATCACCTCATTGCCTTCTAGAGAAAATGGGAACATCAAATTTCTGACTAAAGGTGATAACAATGAAGTTGATGATAGAGGCTTGTACAAAGAAGGACAGAATTGGTTAGAGAAGAAAGATGTTGTTGGAAGAGCAAGAGGGTAAGTGATGCAGAATATCTGTGTTCTTTGTAATTAAACAGAAAATGTATAACTTAAATCAGTTTGCTGTTGGTACAGGCTAGGTCTGGTGTGGTATTTTTTAAATTTCTTAAATAGAGTGGTAATTAAAAGAACGTCACCTGGAAAAGTTGCTTTCTGTAGTCAGCTGTAATGTGGAGAGTGGAATTATTTTTCTTAAAAAATGGCACATTTAACATATCATTCACCAGTAAATACAGAAGTAACTAGAAATTACTAGAAAATTATTTCCACATTTCACAGGAACTTTATGCAGGGTTTGACTTTTGACTTTGTCCCCTTCCCCACTTGAAATGAAATCTGTTAAGATTTTCTCAAGTAAGTTGCTTAGATTTTTATCTGAGGAAGAAAAGAATAATCCCATTCAGATATACTTTAGTGACAGGCATAAATGAATGGTTTACGTTAAAATATTTAAGATTGAGTAACATTGAAACATTTCCATGTAATATTTGAGGGTTAACTTTACATTAATCTGTTTTGTCAATTTTAGATTTTTGCCTTATGTTGGTATGGTAACTATAATAATGAATGACTATCCAAAATTTAAGGTATGTATACAGACATTTTAAATGCTTGACTTTAAAACTATAAAATAGCAAGTAAAGATAGTAAGCGTCTTGCAAATGAAAATACATGTTAATAAATTTGTTTCTGTGGTTTGTTAGCTAACATAAAGTGATTTGTGTTTTCTTGCTTATTTTAGCTGGTCTGTTATCCAGTAGAACTTAGCATTTGTAATAATTGGAAAACATTTAATTTATAGGAATTTCATAAGTATACAGTTTGTGATGCCTATTTATGATTAATATGATCAAGTTAAAATATTCCTGTAATTGTATAGGAACACAACTCTAATTGTGTACTCATCTAGAAGGTGTAATGTTGGAGAGAGCATACTTTGAACAATTTGTAATTTGAGAGCTGCTGTAAAGGGAAATTATAATCAGTCTTTATTTTCTTTTGCAGTACGCTCTTCTGGCAGTAATGGGAGCATATGTACTGCTGAAACGTGAATCCTAAAAAAAAAAAAAAATAATTTTTCCGAGAGAATAGTACAAAGTTAAATATACGGGAGGGAAAAAACGTAATATATTTCAGATGTTTTCATTTCTGTACACAGTTATAAAACCGAACAAGCTTTTGTCTGTCTAAATAAACTGCACAACTAATGACTGAAGCTTTTGGCTGTTACTTAATTGTGAAGTGTCATATTTTCTATTCTATCTTAGATCCATGCTGCTTTCAGTTAGCCTTTTGCTTGCATGGAAGATGCTGACTGTCACGTGCTAAAGCAGCTTATGGCACTCCTTGATATGCTGTGTTGTTTTTCTTAAGTGGTACTGCGTCTGAACCCACTCCTTCTCTCCTGTTTGTTTATATTTTTTTTCTTGATCATCTCTGTCAGCACCCTCCCTTTTCGTGACCATATGAACTGGTTTTGTCAGTACTTCTAAGGACACAGCATATGGATTGGAACAGGTAGTGAGTTGTAAGAGTTTAGTCAGACTTCCATCTAAAGAATGTTGTCTAGATACGGCTGACAAAAATAGGCAAGAAAGGGTCTTCCATTCTGATTTAAGAATGAAGAAATGGAACTTGGGGCTTTTTCCCTGAATTTGTGTTTTGCCAATTGACAGGGTCAATGGATAGCACACAGACACCAATACAGAAAATAAGCTTGATTTACTGTTTGTTTCAAATAAATACAGAAAATAAAGCAATATGCACATACCATACAATTAGCCTATGATACCCTGATTCAAGCAGTAGACCAGATAAGTAAGGCGATGCACCTAATCATTACTACTCCAGGTTAGCTATGGTGATTAAGAAAGATTGATATTCCAGTTGTCCTAATACATCACCATCCTCCAGATGCGCAGGTGCTGGGGAGCACCTCTTACGGCAAGGTTTTGGAGAGCCTCTCCCGGCAATGGGTAAGTGCTGTGCAGGGTGTCCCCTCGTAGCTGAGGTTTCCAAAGTTGCTGCAAGAGGGTCCAGCTTTTGTGCTATGGAATAAACAAGGTCACCTAATCGCAAATGTGGAAACATCTGGTTTCACTCGCCTCTCAGATCCCACCAAAGCCTGGCCAGGGCTCAGGGAGGACCTGAGGGAGTTTCCTTTATCTACTGCATTTTGACCACCCGGTTCCAAACAGGACCAAACAACTGGATCCACAGCCTCAGCCACCTGCCTCTAAGCAAGGAAAGTTGTGCTGTCTCTTCACTACTGATTATACTTTATCTAAGCTACATCTTTTGCTAAGGATCATACATAGTTCAATAACGATCATGTGCATTTTGCTAATGATGAGATATATATATGTATTTGTAAATATATATAACGTTTGGCTGGTGGGTTCATCTAGAGGCCAGCTTTGGCTCAAGGCTTGTTGCTCAGGCCTCAGCACTTAGATTTGAAACTTGCACCTTTGTGGTCTAGGGACAAAAACCCCTGACGGCCTGATTTTTTGAGGCCTGATTTTTAGGGACTGTTCATGTTTCTAGAACTGAGGTTGTTAAATGTTCTGCCTTTGTGTTTCTAGCTATAAAACAAACCTAAAAAAAAGATTTTATGGGGCTTTTATCAACATTTGTAAATTACTGAATGAATAGCACAGCAGTATACTTAAGTAATATTACCAATAAGGGTCAGACATAACTCATATTCTGGTTTTGAGAAGGCATTGTTCTCTCCTATCATACGATATCTGAATGGTGTTAAACATAAAATTGATTTTTTCACTTGAAAATTTACTTGATAACTCTCTTACATGAAATTCTGGACTTTTCTCTTCTTGGATTCAAATGTCAGTGTTATACCTTCAACAAAACAGAACTTGTTTTCCTCACTTGCTTTGGGGTTTTGTAGCTTTGATAAGGAACAGCATGATGCTTTTTTCCTGTGGAGTTTTGTTTCTTCTTTAATCCCCCACCTCTACAAAAATATACTATTATACAATAATGGCACCTGTTCTGTTGTAACAACCAGTGCTGAAAGGCAGACAACTGCTGAATTTTCCCGAGTAATATTACTTCTTTTGTGTCCTGCTAAGCAGTCTTCATGACAAACTGCATTATAAAAATTAGTTATTTTGTGTCAAATTGTGTAGAAGTAAGTATAATTAATGGCATGTCAGAATAATTTAGGTATCTTTAATGCAGTCTCCCTGGAAGTGTTACTATCACTCTCCAGGAAAAAAAAAACTTAATTTTTGGAGACAGTGTGTGTGTAGTAAGAAATTTTTTTTATATACCACCTCTCTACCCCACCACCCCCCTCCCATATTGCTGAAATTAGAATCATTTCTATCCACCTAACCCAATGCAATCACAGTCAGCTCTAACTTTGAGAGTGGGGTTTTGGACATAACCCAAATGACAAATTTGACACATTATTGTGGGAATTTATTCTTGTGCTGAGGAAACACGGATTAGTAAAAAAGATGCAAGGATAACATCTAAATATGTGGGTTCATGCTCAGAAAAAGAAGCTGTATTTCTTGGGTATGATATCCTGTGTCTTGTTTGAATTTCTCTTGATAAATCTTAACCTGCAGGATTGACTTGCACAGTGGCGCAACGTGGTTGTCAGTGTTGCCATATCTACACTTTTAGTGGAATGCTGGATGACAGTGCGGGCCCAGTTTACCTTCCTGGCTTTAGCTGGATGCCTGAAGATCTGCTGACTGCATCCACCAAAGCCACTTTGGTCAGCACATACAATAACCTGTTCAATCATACAGGCAATCTGCTTTCTCTTTTGTGAGAAACAGTAGTTTTTCTTTTTTCTCAGCTAGTAGAACCAGATGCTGTAATGATAAATCTCATATAAATATGAAAAGTTCTTGCTTGCATGGGAAGGGTATAAAGAAGATGGAGCTAGACTTCTCAGTGGTGCCTGGTGACGAGGCAAGAAGCAAATTCATCTGAACATTAAAAATGTTTACTCTGCAGGTGGTTGGCTAAAAACTAAAACAGGCTAAAAAACACGGTGAAACCACTAAAACATGGTACAGCTATTCTTTTATGTGGGATAAAAGATTTTTATGTTGTTTCCAAATTTAGGAATCTCAGGGTCATTTCTAAAAATTCTCACAGTATTTCTGTTGATCACTTGAAGAAATCTGAAGAAATATGTAAGTTTGCTGACTGGTGGCTACTTTGTTCATGCTGGTTTGGTTGGGCATCTGTGAATGCTTAAGAGATTACTCCTGACCAACTGGATTGGGTTGCTCTTGATTCTGTTCTTTACTTTCATTCCTGTAATTGTCTGAGCTACTTTTAACAAACTATTTTCATTTCTGATGATATTAGATAGTGCTGCTTATTCATTTCTGTAGAGTAGAAGTCAGAGGGGAAGGAGCGCCAAAAGTTTTGCCCAGAACCTAGATTTCTGGTATAAACCCTTTCTTTCTGTTAGATAACAGTACAGAATCTTTTAGTTCTTAAGCTGATAAGCAATGATAAATGAGGTTCTATGGTGAAATGCATCTCAGGAGGATGTTTTCTTTCTACTGTGAGTAAATTGCTCTCTGTGATGCTTGAATGATTTAATGTCTGCTGAATATTAATAGCATTTGCAGCAGAGAGAATGCAGTTTGCTCTTTGATCTCTTTTATAGTTGAATGTTACCAGCTTTTCCTGCTAGTCTTGCTGAGAACAAGTTTGAAGGTGTCTTTACGTATTGCAGCTGAACTTACCAATAAGCTCCGGTTGCTGAGATCAGATGATTCTCCTGCTGCAGACAGCATGGTCATGTATCTGTTTTTGTGTAAGCTTCTTGTTCAGTGGGGACAATGCAACTTCTAAACCTAGGAAGAACTTGGTAGTTCTCTGCTGGGTTTATGAGTAGAGCAGGCTCAGCAAAGCACATGGAGAGAAAAAAAAAAAAAAGGAGCACGATAGAGGCAAAGGGGGAGGAACAGATTTAGCCTTTGGGAACAGTGAGCTGTTAGATGTTTAGTGTTTAAAATCTAAGAAGGGTGTTCAGGTACTTGGATGCCGCCAGAGGAGGGCAAAGCTGGTGAAGGGCTGGAAGGCATTTCTTGCGAGGAGCAGCTGAGGACTCTGGGCTTGTCTAGTTTGGAGAGAGGGAGGCTGAGGGGCAACCTCGTTGCTCTCTGCAGCTTCCCAAGGAGGGGATGTGGAGAGGGAGGTGCTGAGCTCTTCTCCCTGGGATCCAGGGACAGGGTGCCTGGGAATGGCTCAAAGCTGCGCATGGGGAGGTTCAGACTGGATGTGAGGAAGCATTTCTTTACCAAGAGGGTGCTCAAACCCTGGGACAGGCTTCCTGGAGAGGTGGTCCATGCCCCATGCCTGTCAGCGTTTAAGAGGCATTTGGACAATGCCCTTGACAATGTGCTTTAACTTTTGGTCAGCCCTGGAGGGGCCAGGCAGTTGGGCTAGATGACCATTGTAGGTCCCTTCCAGCTGAACTTTGCTATTCTATTCTAATCCTATTCATCTGTTTGTCACCTCTAGAGTAACTTACAGCAAGGGCACAGACCAGCCCCAAATTAAATTTATGTATTTTGCTGCTCTTTGTGCTTCAAGCAGAATTTTACATACACTCTTCAGACTAAGGGACAGACTGTTTGTGCAGGTGTTTTGGCAGCTTATAGATGGGGCTGACTGATACGAAGAAGTGGGTTAAGGGCCTATGTATTTGATGCATCAAGGTGCTTTCCCTTTTCTACAGATACAACTTTTTTTCAGTTGCCCACTCTGCTTCTAATCTGCAGATTCCCTTTGAAGTCAGGACAGATCAAGATATAATTGGTGGATCTACTGACTTATTAACTGGAGGCAGAGTGCTCTTGTTGATCCTTGAAGCTGTGGTAACTGGTTCACCTCAGCTCACGTGCTGCTTTGATATTAATACCCTCTGGGAAGGAGGGCTAGCTTGACTATTGGTGTGAAATACAGTGCATTTGTGAGACTGGAGAAAAGAAAAGAGCATTTTAAAGCAAAATGCCTCCATACTAGTAATGGATGATTCTTTCTGTGGGTTTTTGGGGGTTTGTTTGTGAGTGTTTTTGAGGAAGATCAAGAAGCTACAGGCACAAGTACTATGTTTTTAACTGAGGAGTGGGGAGCAGGAGAAACTCAGATGTTGGTTTGAAGCTGTTTGTTTTTTCTAGGTAGCTGCATTTTCACAGCTTGGCTAAAACCTGCACCCAGAGCTGTGCAGGCTGCAGTGTGTATGGCTGGGGGCTGTGGGCATCATGGGATCCCCTAGGCTGGGGCCATGAAAGAGGGGTGGGCACTAGCACAGACCCTTGGGGTGATGACTGGTCCCCATGGCTATGAACAGTGTTGTGCTCGTGAGAAACGGCCAAGCAGGAGGTTGGGCTGTGTTTGGTCTCCTCCACTTCACTTCAGTGTTCAACGATGGGGTCGCGAAGGCTGGGGCTGTGAGGGGCAGCCCTGGCGCTGCTGGCTGTGTGCCCACCTGCTCCTCACAGCCCTTCTGGGAGGGCAGTGCTGGAGGCATCAGAGTCCTGGCTGCCAGCCATCCAGGCTGCACTGCTGCCTGTGTTGGTAGGGGTAAAATGGGAACATGGAGTAACTGGAGAGAGAACTCCAGCTGAAGCCTTGTTTAGCAAGTAATTTCTCTGTTTAATCAAGATGGTGAGCAGCAGTGATGAAAATGACATTTTGCTCTGCATGCATGGACATCTTGGGGGGCCAAAAGCAAACAAAATGTAAGCCGCCTACATGGCAAAAATTCAGTATCTTTCTCTGCTACACAGCTTGGCTTAAATAAGTGTATTCCATCTCTTCTGTCATCATGTATGCCCCAGTGTACTGCTTTTGTATATAGAATCAGCTCTGCTTCTCCAGCATTTCTGTGTGAACATGCTATCAGCAGAAGCTATATATACTATATATAATTACATATATATACACCCATTATATGTAGTCTGTGTCCATATGTTGGTATAAGGAAATCTGACATGGACATGACCATCACCTGAATTTTGAAGCTGTTTGAAATATGAACCACTTGTCTGCATTTGAGTTTTACAAATAAAGCAGCTGTGGACAAAGCTTCGCTTCTGTTGCAATGCAGTGCCAAGTGGCAATGACCACCTTTGCTAGAACTAGAACAAAAGGTAGATGTGAAACATCTGACTGCAGGAAGGCCTGGGGAGCAGGGTGCTGGTGCACCAGCCCTCTGAAAGCCCGTGGGACCCGGGGGCTGCGTTTCTGCTGCGTGCTGGAGTGCAAGCAAGGAGGAGAGGCAGCTGCCTGGAGTTTTTGTTCTCTGGGAAGGATCACTGCATCTCTGCCCCAGGGATGCCTGAAGCCTTGGCTGTCCTTCCCAGCCAGCTCAGTGCTCCAGCAATCGCAGCACAGCCAGGGCTGTGTTGGGCACCTGGCTGTGTCTCAGGGGCTCGGGGCTGGCCTGGGCACCTCCCAGCTTCCAAGGGACAGTGGCTGTGGATGCCTCATCACTGGCTGTGCCCAAGGCCGGGTTGTATGGGGCTTGGAGCAACCTGGTCTAGTGGAAGGTGTCCTGGCCCACTGCAGGGAGTTGCACTGGATGACCTTTGAAGGTCCCTTCCAACCCAAATTGTTCCATGAATCCGTGGCTCTCTGAAGATGACCTCTCCCAGCCCTGCTGCTCCCTGCCTGGAGTTTGCACCCCCACCACTCTGTGCTCCCCGGGACCACAGTCACAGCAGTGTCGCTTGAAGCATTTTGTATTCTCCAGGAAGGCTCATCTGGGACTGCCTCTGTCCAGCCAGCAATAGTTCCTGAGAATTCAGAGACATAAATGCTTCCCATTTAAATTCTCAAAATATTGGACCCTTCTACCACAAAAATTACAAAACAAAAAAAATGTGATGCCTAACGCAGCATACTAACATACACTAAATGCACAATAAACGATTGGTTAAGCCTTAACTGTTTAGGTCTAGGACTTCCTAAAATGCAGTGCAAACAGTATTAAATATCTTAAACTGTGCCATATTAAATGTTTATTTTTTCATATTGTTCAGCCTCTGTAAAGTTGTGGAGCTCTTTTTCTGAAAAATGTCTTCAGTTCTTCAGGGAACTGTTACTGCAGAGAGTCAATTTTCAGGTTATTTGCAGAACGCCTGCCCTGACTACAGGTTTGGAGTGCTGCAGATCAGTCTGTTCAGCATCTTCAACATTTACAAAGTTTTCCTCAGTGATGGTGCCTTGTTATTACATTGCTGGTAACGCTTAAACCATTGTTTGTTCTGTACATATATTATAGCTGTCTCTAATGTCAGGGTCACTACATTACAAAGAAAATGATGAAAGGCATACAGTTTTTCTTTTATCCCTTTTTATTTACATAAAATCTGCCTCAATAGAACAATCATAGCTGTCTAAAATGTAAAGGAAGCAAATTAAAGTGTTATTGTGGTAATTGCATTGAAAAAAACATTAATGTTTTCCTTACTGTTGCAGTGCAACAATAGTTCACTTTGCCACAGGATATATGAAAATTAGAAAGGTATTTTAAAATGAAGAGAACTGTTTCTTGATGTTCAAAAACAGATTTGTTACTGGATTTCATCTTCAAGAAAGAAAGACTGTCTCAAATGAGTGAGTCAGTCACAGTTGATAACTTGCATTTATTGCCCTTGAATTCTTTTCTGGTGGGGGGGGGTACAGTATGTTATTTCTGTACATTATCAAATTATTATTTTTCTGAAAAGGTTAATAAAACTAAGAACTAGAATAAATCCATATTACCTTTTTTATCCTTATGAACAGGTAAATAAAGAAATGCTAATAATGCACAAATGTATTCAAAGAGTGGGCTGGATCCACAGCGGGGCTGAGGAAGAGGTGATGAGGCCAAAGAGACAGGATAGGTCTTTGTGCCTATCCCTGCCTGTTCACACCTGCCTGCCCAGCACCCAAGATAATGTCCTGAGCACAGACCAGGCGTCCATCAGCCTGTGTGTGGTCTGAGTCCTGGGAGCCTTGACAGCCTCTGCTGTGCCCGCATCCACCTTAGTACCGCCAGCTCCCCAGCGGCGACTGGGACCCCTCCGTGCAGCGCAGCCCAGCTGCTGCCTTAGCAGAAGTTTTCCTGCATGAGCCTCCTCACCCAAGAGAGCACTGCTGATGGAGGCGCACAAGACCACGCATCAATCTGCCTGCTTTGTTTGCTCTTTGTTCCCAGGGAAAGGACAGGGTATGGGATGCTGTTGCTCATGCCCTCTGCCCTGCCTGGTGCATGCCACACTTGTGGCTGCACTGCGAGTGAGGCTGGGCTCGGGTCCTGTGCTCCCAGCATCGCAGGTGGCACGTCTCCACTCTGTTCTGGCTGGAGGTTTGTTGCAGCTGCAGTTTTCCCTGGTTTCTCATTGCTGTGTCCGTAGGGCTGTCAGCTACCACTGTGTTAGATTTACTGCTCTTGATACTTTCTGCATATACTACTGGAATGTTTCAGCACCTTTGCAGTGGTTTGGCTTAGTTTTAAGTAGATGTCCTGGTTTTATTTATTAGGGATAAGGTTGTGCTGTGCTGCTTCAGTGCCACATTTGTGTTCCAGTCAGTTTTCCCTTTTACTGAACTGTTTGCAGCCCATGCTCTAGTTGTGATCCCACAAGAGAGATGCCAGGGTACATAATGCACAAGTTCCTGCCCTGTTGGCCCAAATGTGCTAGCACTTAGGGAAAGGCACGCAATACAAGAGCGACTGCCAGCCTGGGCCAAGCAAATCCCTGGAGCTGGAGGGGACATGAGCCATGCTGTGCGGATGATAATCCTGCCTATGAAGTCATCAAGCCCTCCAATTCCCAGTGATCATGGCATAATAAATATGTCAAGGAGCGGCTTCTTCCTTCACAGCTCAACCTGCTCCCAAGGTCCATTGGCCACAGCAAGCAGGGGACACCTGTGGGGCAGGCAGTGAGGTCGGGACGGTACCAGATGGCCCCAGGGGTTTCACTGGGGGAGCTGTGGGCAAAGACCTGGTTCCATCACCCTCATCACAGGCCAAGGAGTGTGGCTGTACTACTGCCCATTAAAAAAGCAAATTACACATTTTGTCCTGCTCAACAAAAGCCACCAAGGGCCTAAAGGGGGAGCAGGGGCAGTCCCAAGCCACAAGGGTATTTGTTGAAGAGATTCAGTTATTTCATAAAATTAACATAGCTACCCGATTTCCCTAAGGCCATGAGTGAGAAGCATTGCTCAAGCACATACTCCACCACAATTAAGGCACTCTTCTCTCAGCAATGAAGCTGATGGCACTCAGCATCATGCACAGGACCAAGCGCACGCTGCAGGCACGGTCCCCCTCTGCAAACAGTGGCGGGCAGTCTGCAATAGCTAGTGATGACTGTGGCAGCGTCCTGGTGGCAGGCTGGGCCGATGCCCCTGCCTCTCCCTGCCTCGGCACATCCAGCCTCAAGGCTCTGCATTGCGGTTTGGGTACAACCACTCCAGCACCACCTTTCCTTCAGCCTGCTGCGCACACTCTGCCACCATGGGATGTGGAAGAGTGGGTCAGTTCAGCGCAGCCCCCTGGACACATTAATTTTGATTGCACAACTGATTTCCAGTCATTCTGACAGAGGAAGGTCCTAAGAATGTCCTGAGAGACATTTTGATCCTAAAACCCACACAAGTATTCCACCAGGCAGAAGAAAGCCCCAGCTGTATCTCACAGATAAGTGAAGCAGAGTGTGTGATGGGTCCAGCACACATTACAGCAAAATACAGCAACGTATTTTGGGGAAAGTGTTAAGTCGCACAGCCTAGGCTGCTCTGGAAAAATACAAGCTCACCTCTAAAACTCCCTACAGACACGTTTTGGAGCCTGCTGAGGGCTCAGTATTTCAGGTCCATTATTGCAGGTGTCAGTTCTGTGTACACATGACTCAAGACTCACGTGCAAATTATGGGATTAAAGATCTTACTAGGGTCTGTTTCTTTTGAAAATGGTAAGACTAAACTTCCATGGGAAATACTCAATGAAGAGAGAAGGCTCTCACGATGGCTGTCAATCTGAGAGCAAAGGTAAAACTAAAAGAGACAAATAGGCCTGTAGGGTTGCTTTAATTTGGGGAAAATTATTGGTTTTCTTTTCTAGAAAAACAGAAAATCCCCGGACTGAGTTTTTGTTGGTGGTTTGCTTCAAATAACCCAGTTTTATTGTTTGGAGAAGTTAAACAGATTATTGTGTTTGTCTTATGACAAAACCCTGAAAATGTGATTTTCCTGGCAAAAAAAATCCTCCACTCAAAAACCTAATCTTAATTATAAAAAAAAATTAAACCCAGATTTGATCAACTCTCTAAATCAGTATTTTTCACTGTAACTTTAAGCATCAAAAGGGCAAACTGACTTAAACTTTCATTAAGTCCATAATACAAGGTAAAAAATGGGAGTGTATGAGGAACAATCTCAAATTAAAGCAGCTCAAGACAGTGTAAAATGAGACTTAGTGTGAAGGCATAGCCTTTAACACATGAAGTGTAGAAAAACATAGTATATACACAAAACATGAGAAGGGTTTATTTGTTTGCATTGCATTTGTGGTAAAAGAGACTTAGGACTAACAGGCAATGAGGAACTGAGTAAGAATTCATGGTTTGGCACCACTAGCCAAAGCTTACTAACAGCACAGGTGTTACATGCAGCTATATACAACTTACTGACCAGAATTTGACTTTATGTTGTTAATCCTCACTGAGCCCTACGTAAAGCAACAAAGGCAAAACCACTGGCAACAGCTGAAAGCAACAAAAGTACTGTGCTGAGCCTAGTACCAGGAAACAACCAACTTCCTAAGTTAATTTGTGCAGATGTGGTAGTTCTGGGGAGACCTGAGCCATCAGGCTTCCCCTTGGCTCAGCAGGCTGGTGGAGTGGGGTCTGAGGGAACCATGTCGGTGGCTTATGGAGCAACTGACCAGGGCTGAAACAAGGGGTACCAGGAACCACGCTGTGCAGAGGGCATGCTGCGCTGGGCACCATGGTCCCAGGGGCCACAGCAGGGCTGGTGGCTGCAGCCCAGGGCCAAGGTGAGTCAGGTCCAGCACAACAGCCTGGGGAGGCCTGGACAGTCAGAGCGCTTCCAGTACAGCTGCTGCAGCTTAGGAAAGCCAAATATTTCGCTTTGTATGTTGGGTTGGGGTTTTTTGCCAGAAAACGCAGTTTCCTGAATTTTCGATTTCCTGTCCTGAATTGCAATGATATGGCTTTCTCACAGATGGCAATATGGTATTTGATCAGCTGCACTCAGCACAGAGCACACATTGGCTGTAGCTGTACTGCAGGCTGCACAGTGAAACTCATTGTTGAGGCATGGGAAAACTATTGCAAATTAAACAAGAATGCATAATTAATAACCAAAATAAAAGAATGAATCACATTAATCAGTAAAAGAAGATACAATAAACTAAGACTAAACAAGGGAACAACGTAGCTCATACAGTAGGATACACAACTGACTACAAAAGACATTGTACTAGACACTTTGCCCAGTAATTATGTTAATTCACTTCCACGGTAGTTTCCACTGGGTATAGTTTGGTTCCATGTCATGCAGGGTTAGCTGAAGGATCTGGCAAGTTCCTTAGTCAGCTCTGTTAACTGTGTGTCCTACCTCCTGACACAGATCTCTAGACAGCAAAATCATCAGAGTCTATACTGTACTGATTCCACATGACTCCAGCCCTGCCTCTGTCGTTCTCCTCCAGGACACACAGCACACCGGGGCTTGATATCCCTCTGCCACTCATCCACCTTGACTTCGGTGATGCTACTTACCTGCCCGAAGCTGAGAACATGTTCAAGTGTTCCGCTGCTTCCAGGCCTTTGCAGTCGTACATCTCATTCGGTGACGCATCCGCCCCTTCCTCGCACGTCTCTTCAGGGCAGACACCCTGTCATCCGCTGTCACAGACCAGGCTGGTTCCAGGCACCTTCGGGTGCTGGGGAGGTTACAGGGTCTCTGTGCGAGGGAAGGAGAAAGTCCTGTACATCCGAGAGTCGCATTACTGACGCCTGTGACAGTGAATTTGTGTGATGTCAGAAATTAACATAAACTCTCTGCACAAGACCTATTTCAAAGAGCTTCAAGTGATGTTGTCCTTTGAGTTTGGTCTTTTTACAGCCATTCCTCCCACCGAAAAAACGCTGGAGCTTCCCCCCAACCCCATAAGCTCTCGTAAAAACATTTCAACCTGTTCGGTCCCTGCAGCCCGAGCCGCCAGCCGCCCCTTGCTTCCCGCAGGGAGATCGCCTCACTTTAGACGAAACTTCTTCAAACAGCTCCAGCGGCAGCAGCGTGACCGGGCGGCGGCGGGAACCTCCCGGCCCCGGCCCTGGCCCCGGCTCCCAGGGGCGCCCGCCGTCGCCTCGGAAAGGGGCCCGGGGGACGGCCCCGGGCGGGCTGGGCGCCGCTGGCAGCACCCGGCCCGGGCGCTCCGGGGCCCCTCGTGGCCCTCCCCGGGCACCGGGACCACCTGCGGCGGCGGGAGGCGAGGGGTGGACCGGGTGCGGAGCGGAGCCTCTGGTTTTCCAGTGTAATGGCGGGAACGGCCCCGAGGGAGTGTCGGCCGGCCCCTGCCCAGGCTGGAAGCGGCCGCTGCGGGAACCGGCAGGCCCGGCCGCCGGCCCACGCACGCCCCCCGGGGCAGCACGCCGGGCGGGGCCGGGCGGCGCGAAGGGGGCCCCACACCGGCCGGCCGGGAGCAGCGCGGCCCCGGGTGAGCCTGCCCAGCGGATGGCGGCCCGGGGCTCGCCGGCGGCGGTGAACCTGGCTCAGCCCGGCCCGGCGCGGCGGAGCGGAGCGGGGGGGCTGAGCCCCGGGGCAGGCACGCCCTCGGCTCCCCCTGCCGGGAGCCCGCCGGGGCGGGGAGGCGGCCGGGGGGGGGGGCGGGGTTGCCGGCAACGGCCCTCACCCCCGCCGGAGGTACGGGAAGCTGGGGGCGGCCGCAGTCCCAGCCCCGTGAGGAGGCGTCAAGCACAGGAGCTCCGCTCGCTCCCGGTCCCGGGTCCGTATAAATGGGGGGAGGCGGCAGCGCTTCGCCCAGACGGAGCCAGAGCCGGCAGCAGCCTGCGGCGGAGGGCCGGCAGCACCGGCAGCAGCACCGGCGGCCCGATGGGTGGCGGCCCGCGGCGGGCCGGGGCGCTGCTGCTGCTGGCGCTGCTGGCGGCGCAGGGCGGCGCGGCTCCCCTGCAGCCCGGCGGCTCCCCCGCGCTCCCCAAGATCTACCCCCGCGGCAGCCACTGGGCTGTGGGTAAGTCCGTCCCGCCCGGCAGCGCGGAGCCAGCGCGGCTGCGGTACCGGGGCGCGGCGCGCTGCCCCGGGCCGGCAGCCCCTGTACGAGGGCGGGCCGGCCGCCGCGGAGAGCCGAGTGCCGGGAGCGGACAGCACTGCCGCGGAGGCCGGCCAGGACGTCGCCGCGCCGCCCTCTCCGCTGCGCCCCTGCGACCGCTGCGTCTCCCGCCGCCGCCTTTCCGCAGAGGTGCGCGGGGCCAGACCCGGGCCCAAGGGCAGCGGGCCGGGACCCGCCGGCACCAAGGGGCGCAGCCAGCACTCGGCGGCATCCCGGGGCGCCCGGCCTGGGGGAGCGTTCGCAGGCGCTGCCGCTCCCCTGCCCGCAGCAGCCTCCTTCGCCGCCCGAGGCCACCTGCGATCTCCCTCCGATGACAGCAAAGCGCTGGTTACCAGAAGCGTGTTCCGCTTGGCTCCTAGAAGGGCACTGGAGCGCGGGCTTACGCTAGAGTTCCCGTGCCAAAGCAGGAGAAGTCCAAGTCCTACAGCTTCTCCATCCACTTCTCATTCCAGCAAATCTTGCCAGGTGCCTCCTCCCAGCTCCAGGCAAAATACTGGGTTATCCCTGCCCGTTCTCAGCAGCGTCTTCTCTGACAACGTGGCATAAGAGGCAGAGGAAATTAATTGTGTGTGACACTGCGACAACATCTCGTCCCAGTTGCCCTTCCCTCCATACTACCAGTCAATAACAACTTCCAGCTGATGTTTGAACAACCATATCGATAGGTCTTTTGGTTAATTTCGTGCCACTGACATTGTTGTTACAGGACATTTAATGGGGAAAAAGAGTGCTGGAGATTTTCCTTATGTTTATGAAGAAGAAAGCAAGACACCGTTTTCGGCATTACCTGAAAATATCAAGCAGCTGGAAGACTATCTGCAGTGGGAAGAAATCTCAAAATACTTGCTGCGGCTGCTGGAAGGGAATGAAAATAGAAGTGCTCACTTTTTGAAAGGAGGACTTTCCTGGTATGCCAGGAACACCTGGGAGACAGATGACAATAGCAGTTGGAAAGATGTAAGTAAGATAAAACCCATAAAACCCCACCATATATCCACATTTTGTTTTACAGTAACATATCAGCTGCTTCTAACTTGTGGGTTGTCCAGAAAGCAGCAGAAATGCATCTCTGGCACTAGCCATTCAGTACAGTAAGACTCTACTTTTGATTACAGATTGTCACTCACAGATTGTATTTTTTTATGAATTGATTTGCTACTGGTCAGAAATCAGCAAGCATTGAGCAGATTTTAGTGTCTGTATTCCCTTCAAGTTCCTTGGTCCTTCCATTCTTTTCTTTTTTTTTAGCACTTCATGCTCAGGTGACTGTGGTGGCACCAAATTCTGTACTAACCCAGCAAAACCAAGCTAGCATGGAACACAGGAGTGACTACAGAGGGCAGGAAGAGGGCAAAGCCTTCTGTATATAAAGCCACATCGTATTGGCTCTGTGGCTATTCTGGCTGTTACCTTGTCTGGCTCGCGAGGCACTGCAAGTCAGTGGATAGAGCGGCTGGGTGGGAGAGTTTTTTGTGTTCCCAGTTTTGGCTTTGCCTCGTGCAAGTCTCTTCCCTCAGCCGATGGTGCTGGTCACTGCTGGGGTCACTTGTGGTCTTGCAGAATCAGGCTGTGGCTACTAATAAGCTGTAACACATGCCTAGGAGCCACCTCTTCATCCCTCAAGTCGATGTACTTACTAGCACTATTTCACAAGATAACAAGACTTTGGAACAGATTCACCCCTGTTCTTCTGGAAAATCCTGTAAAATGCACTTGGGAGGGTATCAGTAAGGCTTTACTGAAAGTCACCAGGGTCTAAATGACACAATGGAAATTGCAGAATTTGCTAGGAAACTCCTTTGTTCAGGTACGGGAATACCATTATTACTCTCTGTGTGTGTGTGTGTATATATATATGCACACTGCTGACATAGCTGCAGAATTCTTTTGGGTGACATTGAAACAGAATAAACAGATTCATGCACACACCTCCTAAAAACATTACTGGAAAGATATTTTTTTTTTCCTTAACGTAATGTGTTGTAATTAATATTCCTGGGCTAACTTCAGCCCAGTCTCCTTCCTGAACTGGTGCAGGGATGTCAGTGAATACTTCAGGTTTTGATTTGAATACAAGTTAAAATGTACCTGTTAAATTAAGCCATGATTTAAGTATCTTACACCACTGGTATGAATGTTGTCCATAGATTTCTTTCTGGCCATGGCTTTATGATGGTGATTAATACTATCTAAAAAGGAAACTATTTATCTCATCTTCAGCTCTGCATTGTGCATCTTTGTAATCAAATTTGATAAAGAAATTCCATTATGCTATGTAAATAGGGAAATATTTTGGCTTCTAAAAGTATCTGGTATCTACTTTATCTAATGATTTACTAAATCATACTTTAAAAGGCTGAAAGTTGCCTCTGGTAAGGTGAATCACATCCACATGTGTGTACTTTTACCCTAAATTAATATCCACATTTTTGTGGTCTGACATTGAACATATGTGAAATAATGAGATTATTGCCTTAAATATACAGGTTTCTCCAATGATTAGTAAAAAATAATCACATCTTTCATGTGGCTAAGATACAGGACAACTTGCAGAACCTAATTTTGTTTTAGAACCTCTGATTTCCAACATTCAGCAGTTACTTTGTCTCCACCTTGGATTTTGATTCTGTAGATTTTTCTGGATGTGAGGGGTTCCATGTTGCACAAACCTTGGTTAGACAACACCCTTGTTTAAGGTGCTGCTGCACCACAGCTAATGAAGGTGTCCGTGTCCAGGAATGGTGAGTGTAGCTATCTGCCCTGGTGGAGGATGGCCAGGTAGAGTAAGCTGACAGCCATGGTGCAATGCATATGAGAAGCTTGTACTCGACATTAGATACTTTTCCAGACATACTGTGCTGGAGTTTGAAATAGAAACTGATCCAAGGAGGAACTGGACACCATATTTACGGTGGGTTACTGTTCCTTGTGAAATGGCCCATTGGACTGAGGTATTGAAATGTGACCAACAAAAGGTAAAGCATGAACCCTACTGACAGTGGATGGAATAGCTGTCCCAAGACCATGTCGCCGTCGAGGCGGCTATAATTAATTCTCATGGGCTGAGTGTGCACTTGCAGAGATGCTAACCATGGAGTCTGTGGCTGTGTGCGTGCAACTCTATGTTCCCATATACTGAATGTAAGTGAAGGCAGGCTGTGTTGGGAAGAAACATACTATGAGAACTTTGTTTCATGGACTCTTTCAAACTTGAATTTTAAGATCAGAAATCCCCAAAGCTGAAGGCTGCAGAAGTAAATACAGATGCATACTTTGGGTAACTCATTTCAGGGTCTTGCTTATTGGCTCAAATTAATTCTGTGCATTACTCCCCACTAATGCTCATGCTGCACTGTACATAATTGTCCCAGGAACTGGACTTAGGGTTGTGCACTGAGTTGTTTTCTTCTGTTTTCAGTTAGTACCAGGCAATGGAAGACCTTGCCTGCTCTCTATTCTGTAAATAAATTACAGTTAAAGTAGTTAAAAATCAGAAGGGAAGTCTCTTCTGCAAGTTGGCCTAAGTGTAAAGTGTGTGTGTGTGAGGGGAAGCTTTAAATTATTTCTGTGACTTAGCTTTTCAACACTGGTGAGACACTATATAAATGAGAAAGCAGACAGAATGATTTGGGAGAATGGCTTTCCTCCTACTTGGGCAGTTGGGTATTATGCTAACCAAGACAGATGAGGTCTGTTTTGAAAAGATTATTAGGAATATGTTTGTTATGTGAATACACAGAGCAGATACATATTAGGCTTATTATCTTAGTGAATGACTTTTTTCAGCGCTGGTCTATAAATAACGTTTTTCTTTTTATTAGATGATGGACCATCTGCTTCAAGTTGGGAATATGAAAGAGAGCACTCCAAGCTGAAAGGTGGTCTCTAAATCATGAAGAAACGGAATACTTTCCCTAAGAGACTGCATTTCACAAGCACTTGATTGTATCAGATAATCAACAAGGTCTCTTTTCTGTAGACAAGATTTCCTTTGTGTAAAATACCTAAATACATGTATTCTTGTATGTTTCAGCAGTGACTAAACTCTACTTCATTTTCAAGGTTGCATTTTCTCACTTGAATGGCTTTAATATATATATATAAAAATTGTCACGGAAGGGTCTTCCAATCAATTACACGACTTGCATACCTAATCAGTTCATCTCTTAGTTCAAAACTACATGACGTTTCAACAATCGCAATAAATAGTACTAATAAAAAGACCGAGTTTATACTTTTATTCGAGTGAATATAATAGAAATCGGCTGTGCTACAGCTAGTAACGAAGGAAGAACAGAGTGATTCCTTTTTCCACCGAAGCTCCGCTCCTCCCGGCGTTGCTGCCCGGCTGGTGGCGGGGCCGTGCCCGCCGGGAGGGGCGGCCCTGGGGCTGCGGGGGGCTCGGCCTCCCGCCGCTGCCCTGCACGCCGCCCCCGCCAGCCGTCCGCGGCTCAGTGGCACTGCGTGGCCGCGTGAGACCGGAGGAAGATGCTGCCTCCGGGCGTGACACCGTTTGGGTCTGCGGCCGAGCGGTGCCCCTGCTCCCTGTCCCTCCCCGGCCGGCCGCGCCGTCGGAGGCCCCGGCGAGGAGGGGGAGCCTCTCCCCCAGGGCCAGCACCGGCAGCGCAGCGTGAGGGCGGCGGGGAACCGCCGTCCGAATGCAGCAAGCCTGGGTGGGGGTGACGCTGCCCGACGCTGCTGAGGCCGCCCCTGCGGCACCGCGTCCGGTTCCCAGCGCCCCAGTACAAGAGGGACCTGGACGAGCTGGAGAGGGCCCAGCACAGGGCCAGAGGGGCGGTCACGGGGCTGGAGCCCCTCAGCCAGGAGCGGCTGCGGCCGAGCGGGCCGGAGGGGAGCAGACTCGGGGGCCCTGCCGGTGTGCACGGGATACCCGAGGGGCGTACAGAGGGCCGTGCCCTTCCCCGCCATACCCGGTGAGGGGGCCGGAGGCAGCGGGCATCCTGGAACTTCAGGGGACCCGTTCTCGCCGTGAAGGTGGCCGGGCACGAGCACAAGCACGGGCACAGGCTGCCGGGGGCGCGGTGCAGCCTCCAGCCTCGGAGCTGCTCAAACGGCGTTCGGGCACGGCCCCGGGCAGCCGCTCCCGGGCCGCCTGCAGGAGCCAGCGCTGAGCGGGGCGCCCCCAGGACCCCCGACCTCGCCGTCGGGGGAAGGGCACGGGGACGGAACCGCCAGCTGCCTGGCTTCGCTCGGAGCGACTGCGCTGACGCAGGCGGGCGGCCGGAGACCCCGACCGGCGGCGGAGCTCCCACCGCCTCCAGCAGGCGGCGCCCTAGCCACACGGATGGGCGCGCGGGGCGGGCCGGGCGGGGCCGGGGCGGGGCGGGGCTCCGCGGCCTTCCCGGGCAGATCGGTACCATCTCGGTGCCTCTGGTGTCAGGGTCGCCCCGACGCTGCGCTCGTTTGTTGCGGTTCCCGGCGCGTCCCGCGCGGTGCCGGTGACCCCAGCCGCGGGGGAGCGGGGCGTCCGGCTGCTTTCCAGGGGCCGCCGCGGGCACGGTTCCAAACTCCATCGCTCGTGTCTTTGCGCGGCCGAGGCGGCAGCGCCTGGCGGGCGGCCGCTGCCCGGTGCGGCCCCGGTGCGTGACGCGTGTTCCTGCGGCCCCCCTCGCAGCGGGTGCCGTGCCGGCGCGCTCCCGGAGCGGTGACGGGGGGGGCGGCCACTTCCCCGCCCCGGCGCGCGCCGCGCAGCCCCGCGGGCCTCGGAACGGCGGCGGGCGCGGCGGTGCTGAGGCCGCCGAGCTGCCTGCGCGCCTCAGCGCTGACACCCCGGCTCCCGGGGCAGCACTCGGTCGTCTCGGCGGACATCCCGGCCTGTGCCGGCCAGAGGGAGCACCCAGCATGTTCGAGTGCTGTCCCGGGCCTTTTAGAACTTAAAAATGCTTCCCCGTTTCAAGGGAACTTAAAAATGCTGTCTTTCTCCCTCTGTCCCCGTTGCCACTTGCCCAAAGGCGATGCAAAGTCTTGCCAGGGGCACACGGCAGCATGGGGAGGTTTCCTGATGTGGGGTGCCGGTCTGTCCTCCCCCCATCTCCGAGGCTGCCGTCCTTCCTGGCAGGCAGGACTTGTGAGAAGGCTTCTCTGCAGCCTGGCTTCTGCTGCCAAGCGGTTTGATTTTGGCTCCGTGCGGGGCCGGATTGGGACAGCGGTGCCTACACACTTTGCCCAGACACCCAGAGGGAACGCTGCTCAGAAAGACAGGAGGTAGGAGGAATCCCTAGCAGAGCAGGAGGAGCAGGAGGCAGCCTGCTCTGGGGCAGTGGAGGGCAAGCCCTCGGGTCCCTAGCGACTACGCACATTACACAAAACGGGCTGCAGCTTAGCTAGTGCCAGGTACCCTTGGGGATGCTAGGCCGTCCCTGGAAAGCTTTGGTCACACGTTCCAACCAACCTTCCCCTGCCCAGCCTTGGCAGGGATAAAGGCAGAGTGGAGGAAGGAGTTGAGCAAAATAAGAGGGGCACCACAAGAACGTGCTTGGGAACCTGGCTTTAGTCTTCATGTGGCCAAGGTCACTGGAGTGAATATGTGTGTGTGTTGTACACCCAAGAAATTAAAGAGAAGAAGCCTGGCACAGAAGCCAAAGCACTGTCTGAAGACTTAAGAGATCTTTGTACAGGCTCCAGGTGGGATGCTAAGCACAGGCACCTGCTGTTGTTAGCACCCTTGGCCTCCAGCTATGGAACTGAAAGAACAGGGGGGTCTCTTGCAGAGCTGGTGCCATAAGTGCCAGGCAGGCTTACGATACCCAAAGAGCCCTCAAATGGCACTAGAGTTATGAGGTAACTCAGTCGTGCCATCCCTGTCTGAGCTTGGTTGAATCATGTTTCTCTGTGCCTCGGTTTCTCTGCATGTAAAATGGGACTCCCCTATCCCACAGATGCAGCATAAAATAAACTGGAAGGGTATTTTTTAGGATGTCGTGGGGAAGGGATGAGGAAGCAGCGTGTTCATGACCAGTTCATGATAAACTGTGAAGCCACGAACAATAGCAGGTTTTCCTGCCATACAAGCTGTCCTGGTTTTGAGTCATGCTGCAGTCAGCGAGGCCTTTGAGCAATAACAAGCTGCTGGTGAGCCAGTCTTCCTGAGGAGCCCTTGGTTTAAAAGCATTCCTTAAAACTAGCATCCCCCTTGCTGACATTCTGGATTCACCCAGAGGCCCGCCTTATACTCCCTGCCCCTGCCTCTTCACTGAGATGGAATCAAAGGAGAGAGATCTGACGTACCTGCACTGGTCAGCAGCTGGAACACCACCTATCCTCTTTATTTACTCCAACACTCCCTCCTGCATCAGCAGCCAAAGCTTCAGTTCTTACCTCTTCTTGCCTCCACCCAAATTTCTGCTGCCTCCATTTAAACTCTTTTGAATGTTTTGCCTAGCTGACTTTAACTGCATTTCTACACAAAACCAAACATTTCAGAGCTGATTTCACAGTTCTTAGTGGGGCAGAAATGTCATATGACAGAGGGATGACTGCCAAATGTCAGCCAGTTTTCACATCATGCATTGGCGGAACACAGAGATGCTCACAGAGAGGAGAGAAAATACTTATTCTACAAGAAAAACTGGTAATGTTATCAGAGCCACCAGTGTCCTGGTCAAACTAGCTTTTTGCTCTGCTCTCTTTTTGTTTGTTTCATTCCAACATTTTCTCCTGTGGTAGGATTTTTTAAATGGGTACTCTGTGATTGACAAACTGCTGAAGGAAGTTGATAAAGAAGTCCCAAGGTTTATAACCCGTGGCATTGGTGACACAGGAAGATGCTTGACTGCATAGGAGAAAGAACCTGAGTGTCCAGCCCAAAAACACTGTAGCTGAAGGAAAGCCCCTTGAATTAATGCCTGTTGGAGTTGGACTTCATCATATGTCCCAACAGACTGAACTGATAAAAGGTGCAGCCAGGAGCTTTGAACAGGTAAGTGAGATTTTTCAACAGTAAGTCACTAAACGTTCTTACTTGAAACCCCTGTCAGGTGCAGCTGAGGCAGACAGAAAGAAGATCCTCCAACTCTCCATCTCACCTGCAGGCACTGGCATGTCCTCAACAGAGGAGGGGGACAGTATTGCCCTCAACCCCAACAGCTCATAACAGATATTTAAATTGTGACTGAGCTCTGTGTGTTTCCCTCTCACAGGGGCTGTGACCCAAGGTGGCTGAGGAGCAAACATGATGGCCAGCCTGCTGCTCCGGGGGGATGACAGCTTCTCCTGACCCCATCCAGCAGGGATTGAGGACCAGGCCTGGACAGAGCACCGGTCTCGCTCCACTGGAAAGCAACTGAGCTAAACTTCATGTCAAAACTCTCCTTGTCTTATGTAGGTCAGGTATCTTTGCTAGTTTTCTTGAATACTGACAAGATTCTGACCAGGGGTGGGAAGGAAGAAAGGTAAGTTCAACCCAGTGAGACACAAATGGGGAAGGAAAGGAAAGGGGAAGGAGCTCCTTGGCTTCTGACATCAGCTGCCCTCCCCAAGGCCCCTTTGGCAATGTAAGAGTCCAGTCTGACCAGTAGCAGACACATCTTGTTTTGCCTCCTGTTCCCAGTGAGGTTCGTGCCCCCTCAGTAGTTATTTGCCCCACGCTGAGAAGGGAGGTGCAGTACTCCCAGAAGCAGGGATCTGTGCCATGGAAGGCTAGCAAGGATTCCTTGCCATGGAGCAATCCCTCCCAGGAGTCTCTCAGGGCAGCCCTTGCCAACTGCCTCATATCCAGGACACTGAGTGAAAACCAATTTTTTTTTGGGAAAACTCTTAAGAAGTATTTACAGCTTCACCCGCCAAAGCCTATACACTTCCATGAGTAGCTACGACCGCTGACAGACCCTGTCCTATGAGTCCACCTCTCCCTCAAAAAGGTGGTGTGCTGTGGTGCTGCGGGCATTTCGGGCGAGCGGGAGTCAGATTCAAATACTCACAGAGTTCAAGATCTGATCCGTTTATTGTACAAACCAGGTAGACTTTTATAAGGCATTCTATAAGCGTGCAATAATGTGGTTGGCTATTTTACAAGCGTATGATAATATGATTGGTTAACAATTGTTTACTGGGAAGATTTCTGTTTCTGCTTGTTCTGGCATGTAGGCTCCTTTCTGCGGTTTCCCAGCTCCTCTTATCACGTCCCGTTGGCCTTGGTTTTGTGCCAACATCTGCAATTTGCTCCTTTTTCTTCATCCCACTGTTCTGGCCGTAACCTCGTCTTATTTCTTCAGTATTTTTCCACTTGCTTCAGAGTTCAGTATAATCATTCAATACAGCAAGAGCCCCAACACTGTGGTTTGCGAAAGAACATTCACTGTCTGCAACTGTCTCATTGCAAAGGAGTAAATTTCATAGTATTTTCACTGGCAGTCTTTTATCAGTATTCTTCTTCCTTAGAAGTTCAGATGTTGCAAAGTAGTCAAATATAGGCACTAAACCCGCTATCTTGCTAATACAGTTTAAGCAAAAGAAGAAAGATCACTCAGAAAAGGCCAGGCTAATAGCCTTAGCAAAGTTAGAGTAAAGAAGTGGTTAAGGATCTAGATGATTTAATCCAGTTTTAAGAAAAGGTTTTACAGTGAGCAATTAGATGCTGTTTAAGGAATTAATCACTAATGGGTCATTAACTCTGACTGCTATTGTACACTTAACAAGCCGAGGCAGGATTATTAGACTCGGCACCCAATTAAGAAGGAGAAGATATTTACAACAAAATGAACAAATGGGCTTTTAAAATGGAATGGGACAATTTGAAAGAAAGTGTAGGAACACAGGAAACTAGACAGGGTACAGGAAAGATACGAGTTTGCATATGCCTCTGTCCCTTTATTTGTTTGGGCACAGACAGGTAAATATTTTTCACTTATGTTTAGCTGCTTAAAATACTTATTTTTAGCAATAAACTCATAGCTTTCCTTGAAGGACATGACTGCACACAGTTCATTCATTACAGGGTTCACATGTTCACATATAACAAAAGACCCGCTTTAATGTGTCAGTAAAAGAACAAACACAACAAACACCAT
Organism: Falco rusticolus; assembly: GCF_015220075.1. Taxonomy (NCBI): domain Eukaryota; kingdom Metazoa; phylum Chordata; class Aves; order Falconiformes; family Falconidae; genus Falco; species Falco rusticolus. The sequence continues at coordinate 1,679,864 of NC_051209.1, read as the reverse complement.
AGCCTGGCGTAACCTTTCTTTTTTGCTTGCAGGTGTTGGATCAGGTGCTTAATAGAAGTGAAAAGGTTTCTTCAGCTGCTGTTTCTGCTGTCCTGTCACTGTGTTTCTATCTACTGTTAGTTTTTAACTAACTAACTTCGATCTCAAGTAACCAGGCATCAGTGCTAGTTACAGCGCTGATCAGAACCCCGGGGGGGGTGGGGGGGTGTCGTCTTTCCAATGGCTTTGCAGGATACAGAACTGGAGGCAACAGAGAGGGCAGTAGTGTCAAAATGTGGAAAAGCATCACTGGAATCTTGGGGAATTGCCTGTTAATCACGAGCAGTAAGGACAGGTAAAAGCTGTTGGGCAACAGTCAGATGTACTCACAGACAGGAGGGTTTTCAGCACCAGAGCCACAGCTGGACTGCAGCCAACAAAGATAAGTGGAGTTGTTCCTGCCCCCAGGGAGGAAGAGTGTGCACAGCCTGTGCCATCGTTTGTTAGTGTGTGTGCACTACTGATGCAGCCCAGGGTGTGCAGGCACTTCTCAAGCACACCAAAAAACATCCTTCCATTGTGGCCACTGCCTGGCAAACTCTGCATCCTTGGTAATGCAAACAAAGCTCACCTGTGAAAGGACCACTGGAGTAAGGCCTGAAAACTGAAGTGGGTACTGCTTCTGCTCTCCTCCCCTCACCCCAGCAGCTGACTCAGGTCTCCTTACCAGAAGTTAGCAAAATATCTCCTTGGTCCCGACAGCAACAGCGCTTTCTTTTCTTGACAGCATGGTACTTTCTTTGATGAGGCAGCACCAAGCTGTGGGCTGGGGAGGCTGGGCACCACCACGGATACACAAACACTGACAGGTCCAGAGCCCAGCAGGAAGGTCCTGCCCACGTAGGGCCACATTGCCTTGGAACTTGGCAGGGACCACTCACTGGGCCTCCCTGGCACCCCCAGGACCAACACAGCTCAGGGAAGGAAGGCCTGGGGCCCTGGTGCAGCATGCACTCCAGTCTGGAGAGGTGGGTTGGATCCGCAGGGAGGCCAGGGAGAGAGGAAAAGGCATTGCAAAATAGAGGGATTCCCATTATCATCTGTAAAAGCAGCTCTCCAGACAATAGACGGGGGCTGCTGTGGAGAAGGCTGTGAAGGGATGTTTAGAAACTGCTGTCTAAGGTTAAAAAGCTCTCTGAAGTGAAGCTGAACAAAGCTGACATACTTGTTTCTGACAGGACTCTTAAAAGATACGCACAGATTGTGAAAATATAATTAGACACCAGCCTTTGTCTGGCCACAACGAATGGGAAATGGTGAAAGGAGAGGTCTCCCAGTCTGCATTGAATCATCCCAGGATACAATGAGGGCACTTGTGCATCCTTCTCTCTTCCCTAATGAGAAACGTTAATTGCCACAACCTCCAGAGTGTGTAGAGCACCCCGTGCCCAGTGGAGGAGAAGGGGTGTTTCGTTACAGCTTCTCAGCCCCATTACAGGCAGTAACAGAGATAATGGAAAATAAAGATGCTGCAGTTTTAGTTTCGGCAGCTTGGCAGTGGGTGCTGGGTGGGTGGGAGAATGAGCATGGCCCTGCGCTGTGCCAACCTCGGGGGCTGCACTGGGCAGGACGCACCTGGCAGGTTCCCACTGGCGGCTCCAGCCACCCAGCCAGGCAGCCAGCACCCAGTCAGCTACTGCCTGTCTTCCCCTGCGGGCGGCTGGGCTGCGGGGGCATGGGGCCTGGCAGCACCCATGAGTCCCCTTCCCTGAAGAGGCAGCAAGGGCCAGGGGACTGGTGCCAACCCCAGCCTGCTGGGGTGGGGGTGGACAAAGCCCACCAAAACGCAGGGCTGCCCCAGTAGGGCAGCTGTGGGAGTGTTGCGCCCGGCCCGTGGGCTACCAGAGCCCTGGCCCCTCCTTGTCGAGCAGGCAGCCAGAGCCAGGTGCGCTCCCCACCACGGGTCTGCAGGCCCCAGCACTCACAGCCAGTGGGGCAGGGTCCTGCTGCCACAGCAGGAGGGAGGAGGGCCCACCGCCTGGCCTGTCCCACCCCTCTGTGCGTCACAGGCAGCGGAGGGTCTGGCCCAAGCAGCCTGTTCAGGTGCAGAATCACAATGTGCAGCCCTCATGCAGGTCATGCCATTTAATGGTGCAAAAGCAGAAAACCCTCCCTTGGTAACGCAGGCCTCGGTTCCCAGCCACCTTACTTACACAGCTCTTCACCCTACTGCAGCTTTTATTGCAACTAAAGCGTCCAGCCAAGGAGGGAGAGCAAAAGAGACTTTTTTTTTTTTTTTTCCTAAGCTATGATCAGGCCCCTAACTCTGCAGGGCACTTGGAAAAGGGAAGTAAAAGGACCACAAAATACAAAGCAAGTCAAGGTGTGGGGGAAAGGCTGGCGCAAAGGACAGCCCTCCCTTGCCTGGCTGTCTGGAGGAGCCAGAACGGGTCAGGGGCATCCCTTGGCTGTCCCAGGACCGGTCTTCCCCGTGGGCTTGTCCCAGGCGCTGAAGAGGGAGTTCAGATTGTCTGCCAGGGTTTGCCGATGGACTGGATGTGCTCCTTGGCCTTCAGCCGTAAGGCGGCAATGCTGGTGTTGCGCGGGTCTGCCTCGTCCAAGGGGAACTTGTCCACAAAGGTGGCCCCACACTGGTAAGGCGGCGGTGGCCCCATTGCCCCCAGAGGCTGCAGCGCATGGGTCACGGCCGGAGAGTTCAGGAAGGGTGGTGGTGTGTAGCTGCCAGGCAGGCTCTGCGGTGAGGCCACAAAGCCGGGCAGGGTCTGCAGGGCCGTGCTGCTGGCCACAGGTGGGCTGAGCCACGTCTCAAGGGGCAGGTTGCTGCTGAGAGGACCCATGGGTGTCGCCTGGGGGGAGCAGTTGAAGGAGAGAATAGGCGAGTCCTGCAGCTTCATGGAGGTCACCTCCAGCTTCTCCTGCCGCCTCCACTTGGCCCGTCTGTTCTGAAACCACACCTGCAAGCACAGCCACATCAGCCAGGCCACGGGGCTGTCCCTGCCGAGGCAGAGGCTCTCCCCAGGGTGCAGCAGCACGCAACGGAGTGAGGGAAACGCAAAGGAGCTGCAGGCGCCACCGTGCTGAGCTAGGGCAGCAGGAGGTCCTGCCGCGTTCCCCCACGGCCCGGCAGCCCTGCGCTCGGCAGGGAGCAGCGTTGCGGGAAAGCAGCCCGGCGACAGCCCCGCCGCAGAGCCGGCTCGGCTGCCCACAAGCCACCTGCTGGCCTACCGCTAGCTGCTGCCCCGCTGCACCGCGGCTTCGGCTGCCCAGGCCGGGCCGCGCCAGGCAAAGGGCAGCGGCGGGCCGGGCGGAGGCCCGACCCCGCGGCCGCCGAACGGAAAACGAGCCCGGGCTCCCCCTCTCCCGCCGGCCGCCGCGAAGGACGGCGCCATCTCCAGAAGCGGCCGGCGGCGCTGGTGCCGGGCCGGGTACCGGGCCCGCGGGCCGGCGCCGCTCCGACCGCCGGGGCTGCGGGTCCACGCCGGGCCGGGGGCTCCCGGCGCCGGAAACCCGGCGCCGCGCCGGGCTGTGCGGGGGTTCCCGGCGCCGGTGGGGCGGGGGCGGGCGTTACCTGAACGCGGACCTCGGGGAGGTTGACCTTCATGGCGAGCTCCTCGCGGCTGTACACGTCGGGGTAGTGGGACTTCTCGAAGGCGCGCTCCAGCTCGTGGAGCTGGTACGTGGTGAAGGTGGTGCGGTTCCGTCGGTGCTTCTTCTTGGGCTGCTCCTTGTCCGACGGCTTCCCCTCGCCGCTGCTGCCGGCGGGTAGCTCGGGGCTGGCACTGCCGGGGCAGTACGGCTCTGCGAAGGAAAGAAGGGCGGGTCACGGGGATCGCGATCTCCCCGCCGGGCCCGCCGAGGGAGCGGAGGAGAGGCGCCCGCCCACCCCCCGGCGCATCTCGCCCGCCGCGCTCACCTTGGAAGCGCTCGGTGCGGCCCTGGGGCTCGATCGGCGGCGGCTCGACGGGCATCTTGGGCAGGCAGTGTCGGGGACCCCGCCTGTCCGCCTCCTTGGCGCTGCCGGCGCTGCCGTCGGGGGGGAAGGGGCCCAGCAGGCCGTCCTCCTTGGTGAACCCCAGGATGGCCTCGATGCTGTGCAGCCTCGACGGGTTCCCCCCGGGGCTCCGCGCCGCCTGCGCGGACAGCGAGAAGGCGCCCTCGGCCATGGCGAGCGGGGCGCCGGGCGGGTGCATGGGGCGGCCGGCCCCGGCGCGGCGTTGCGGTCCTCGTCCGGCCCCGGGGCGGCGCGGGCAGCTCTGGCACGGCACCGCCCGGCGGGCTGGCCTCCTTGGGGCGGGGTAGGAGTGCCGGGGGGCGGTGGGCGACGGGGAAGGCGAGGCCCCCTCGCCGCTCCGGCACGGCGGGGGAGGCTGGGAATCCCCAGGGCCCCGCCGGCAGCGCCCGCCACCGCCCCCCGCCCCGCGCCGGCCGCCCCGCCCCGCCGGCCCCGGCCCCAGACGGCGCCGGGCGATGCCATCCGGGGCCCTCGAGGCGGGGCGGGCCGGCCCCCGCTGCTGCCGGGGGCTGGCCCAGGCCGGGCGCCCCGCCGAGTCCCGCAATTGGAGCCCCGGGGCCAGGGCCAGGCCGAGCGCCGTCGGAAACCGCCGTGGGGCCGGCGGCCGCGGGGTGCGGGGGAGCGGGCCGGCCCGGCGGGGGCCGCGGGCCGGGGCCGCGCCGGACGGGCCCGGGAGCGGGGGCTCCGCGGAGGGGGGGGGGCCTGGTCGGCAAGCCAGCGGGTGTCCGGGGCAGTGCCCGGGGCCGTGCTGCGGGATCTCCGCGCCTCCCCGAACCGCCTTCCCTCTGCAGCCCCAGCCGTCGGCCGGCCCTGGCGTTCTTCAGGTGCCGGTGACACAGGTGATCTCTCCAGAGGTGACAGCCAGGAGGGTGCCGCGGCGCCGCGCGGTGTGACGTGCGGAGGGTGAAGAGCAGCGGGGGTAACAGCGCCGGGGCCGTGGTCCCCGGCCGGGCCAGGTGCCCTGCGTCTGGCTGCCCTCGGGGCCGGACCTGCGGCCCGGGGGGCGGCCGGGCTCTGCAGAGCTCTGCGGGAGGGGCTCAGCCTCTCGACCCTCGCAAGTCCGGGGAAGGCGCTGGACATGGTTTCTGAGGAAATTGCCCAAGGTGTTGCTATAGGACAGGCCCCGGGAGAAGCGCTGGCCCCGGAACACGATCCTCCACGGGGCGAGCGGGGCTGGGCGGCCAGAGGCAGGGCCAAGCCCCGGGGGGAGCTGCGGGATGCTGCGGAAGGGCAGGCAGCCCCCACCTTGCTGGGGGCTTGGCTTGGTGGAGGGCACGGGCTGGACGCAGTACTGGCCAGGCAACGGCATTGTGTCCTCTGCCTCCAACTTACTCCTTCCCTGCATCAGTATTTTTCCAGCTTTTCTCTTTCCGTCACTTAGTCCCTTTTTATGCTAGCACTTGCCAGTTCCTCTGAGGCACCAGCCATCCTTCGTCCCAGCTGCCGTGGTGAGCACAGTAACATCCAGAGTGGTTTTCAGCCTGCACTAAGCTTTGAAGATGCTTCCGTGTCAAGCCTGTGGAGTCTGTATGTGAATGAAAAACAGCACTGCTGCTGCTTCTTCCAGATATATTAGCTACTCTAATAAAAGGTACGACCTCACCCTCAACAAATCTTCATTTTTGCTACCCCCCCCACCCCACCCCAACAGGAGATATTTTGTGTAGATTTGAATCGCTTCAAAACAAAGATTGGCAGTGCTTGCCCCTGCCAGTGCCTGCACCTTTATAAAGTTTATGGCCTGATGTCCGAAAGTTAATCCCCTGTAGAAGCGCTCAGTTTTTCCTAGCTCCAGGTGAGGTTTGCTTTCACTGACTGCTTTCGGACAGGAGGCAGGGGAGCGGGTTGGGGCCTAAAGAACTCAGCCATCCATTGGCAAAGGGGGAAGAGGCCGACAGGAGAGACAAGAAGAGGTTAGCGTGGCTTTTGTGCACAATATGAAAAGCAAGTCAATACCATTGTAGGGGCATTGGAGGGTACTCAAAGCAGTCAGCCAGGGGCCATTGTGTTCCTTTAATCTACATGTGTATTTCCCAAGAACTCTATTAGTGAAGATGAATGAACTGTGCAATGTCCCTAATTTCTTCTAATTTGGAGCTGGGGTTTTACAGCACTCACAACCAGCACAAAACATGCCTGTCCCTCCAGAAGCCCTGGGCAAACTTGGGAATTGTTTCTGCTTGTTGTGGCCAAAAAAATGATAGCAAGGTGAGACACAGGAGCAACAACCCTTTAGCCAGCCTCTGGTCTGGCAGTAGTGCTGTAAAGGACATTGGGTCCTGGCACAGATGCTGCTTTTAGGGCACCTGTCAAAATTTTCAAATGCAGGGACAAGACTCAGATTTTTTGCTGTTATAATCACAATGCAAATGTACGGCAAAAAAACTTCCAGCCCCAAAGCCAGGTACATAACCCACAAAGTACATGAGGCACACCTTCCTCCCGAACAGAGAAGAACCCTCTTTCTTCGGCAGTAGATTATTACAGTTGTATTTGCTGTACAAAACTGCATCTACCACTATAGCACCCTTCTTGCAGGGGAATGGAGTTGTACAAAGAGGAAGCGACTTCCTTGGTCACAATCTGCAAAAATCTGAAAAAAGCCTACAATCCTGTCGTGGAACAGAGAGCAGCTCTGACTCTTCTGGCTCCAGATGTCTCTTTTTCTCTCTTCCCATGTTTCAGGCACAGACTGTGATGCCCTGACACACACATGAGGCATCGCGCTGCTTTGGGGGGGGGGAGGAAGGCTTAACGGTTCCTCTGATAATTGAGAGACTAACACAGAGGGTTTAGGATGGCAAAGAAAGGTAACTGTCTGAACATTTCCCTTTGAGTCTAACGTATTGGCTGTTGGCTAAATCCCTCGCTGCCACAGAGACCCTGGGATGTGTGTCATACTAGTATGTAGTCTCAAAAATTGATACTGTGGTATATCACAGCTTTGCAAAGACCATTTACCTTTGGAAATTTGCAGGGGCAATCAGGATCAATATTCAGTATGGGATGAAAAAAGTGGGATTTCTTACCTGCCTTTCCAAAAGCTAGCCCCTCTTCCAGCACCTTTTTTAGGTTTTTTTGCAATGTATTATTAGAACAATCACTGCTGAACTTACGTTTGGAAGGTAGCAAAAATTCTCAAGATTGACAATCTCTAAAGCACAGCTGTGTGCTATAACCTCCTTCCTGTGCATGCCCTGTGAAGACTACATGGGAATAGTTTTGATCCTGTTGGTGCTGTTGAGACATACGTATGGGATGTGGCTTTACACAATGAAATCAGCAGCATAAAATGCCACAGATTCTTGCTTCCTTTCCTCCTGTCTTTTCTTTATGTCAAGCTGAAATAATTACTGCCTTGCAGAGCAGACATTTGAAGCTGAAGTCACTCTGCAGGTGGGACGTTGCTCTCCAGAGCAGTGATGTGCAGCAGGGAGTGCCTCACAGAAAGATAAACAGGACTTTCAAGGTCAGACGGCAAATCGAAGGGGTCGGGGGGTGGGGTCGGGGTGGGGAGTGCGTCAAGGGGAAGGGGGAGTACTCACTCAGCAGGAACCTGTACCATGCTGCAGTTTGCATGCTCTGTATCATCCAACAGATGTTGTCAAAACCAGGAAAAACTGGCTTTGCTTTTTTTTCTCCCAAGAAGTTCTTAAGCATGCAGTTTAAGAACTCTGAAAGCTTCATGTATGAGGAAGCTGCTGCTGTACCTTGACAGTCACCTCCTGCTTTTTTTCTGGTGAGATTTTTCTTTATCCACCCCTTGGAGAGCAGTTGTGTTTTCTCCATCACTTACAGGGTGCTCTGTGGCATGCAGGAATCACAGAGAAAGCACTGAGCAGCCCCCGGTGCAGTGCAGTGCCTGAGCCGCCGTGGAGCTGGGGTGCTGTGAGTGTGGGACCAGCTGTGGGTGCTCTGGGAGCAGGGCGGCATGGGCCTGGTGCGTGGACTCTGACAGTTAGGCTCACCGCGCTCAGCCATTCCCCCTGAGGGAGGGAGTGGAGATTCATGCTATAAGGCTATATTAATGCAATCCTTCTTTACTTGTTTTCCAATTAGCTTAATTGAATTCAGATTGCTTAAAAGTGGGCACTAGAGACATTTATCTTGATGGGATGATGGCCTTGAGCTCCAGCGATCCTATTAACTGTAAGAACCCAAATCCCAGGTAGGGTCTGTGCAGCAGTAGCTCCCATGTGACCTAATGCCTTAATCTGCTCCTCTTCCGTGCAGCGCGCACACACATATACAGGCACATACACGTACGTGCACACATGTGCATATATGTACATGTGCATTTGTGCACACCTGCACGCAAGTGCATCCCCACGCACAGAGCCCAGCACACATGCACACGCATGCAAGTGTCTGCCCCTTAAGATTTCAGCGGCCTTAGGCAGAAGGCTGTTTAGTGCAAGACACTGGAGAAACACTTTCCTCTCTCTTAAGAGCTGGACTGGAGTCAGTGCACTGCCTGCCAGCCTGGCCCACTCTGCTCCAGACTTCCCCATGGTCTGTCCCCCGGGCTAAGCATCTAGAGAACTGCATGCCTGGTGACATGTGGCTCCACCACCTCCTATCAGCATGCCTCCCCAGGCCTGCAGCTGCAGTCTGAGGACAGGGACAGGCAGGGCTGCGGGGCTGCACCTTGCTGGTGCTGGCAGGGAGCAGGGCAGCCACCTCCAGTGGGGTGAGAATCAGACTCCTGCTAAGGGCAGCTGTGTCCTGGCAATCACAGCACCCTGTGCAGGGGGCTCTTAGGGGCGTTTGGGGCAACAGTTCTGCCCCCCCCCCCCCCCCCCAGCACGGGGCCAGGACCCACTTTGCCCCATCACTCCTGTGCACAGCCTGATGATAGCCACAAGGCAGATGCAAGCCCTAGCCGCAGCATGCCAAGGAAACTGTATGCAAGCTCAGGGCAGAAACCAGCTCCTCGTGCAAAGTAGCCCAGCTCTGCCACTCCAGACCGAGAGCTTTTAAGTCTCTGGCTCTAAAAATGGTGCCTAGGGCAGCCTGCTCCCCTCCCAGCAGCAGACCAGCATGGCTGTGGCCAGTGCCAGGGCTGGGGAGCATCCCACACTGTGGATGGGGAGGGCCCCCGTCCCGCACCAGCTTGCAGCCACCTCCCAGCCCCGCTCACCTCTGCCAGCTCTGACATGTTTTTGGAATCTCATTAATCGCTTGTTTGGTGATTCTGACTGTACTTTCTTCTCTGACCCTTTAAACCATGAAAATGCTGATCCTATATGTGCTGATGAATTTAATTAGCTCCTTTAAACCACCAGATGCTTTCAATAAGATTTTCAGGATGTCCCAGGCACATTTTAATTCAAAGGTCAAAAGCCTGAGGCTTGTTTACTTTTGTGTTTTATAGGTAAGACAATGCAGTCTGTAAAGTAACAGAACAGTACAGAGACACCTACAAATATTTATACAAATACAGAGGGAAACTGATTGATTCCCACAAGTCAAAGGCCACTTGAACTGAGCTGGCAACTATTTTAATTACTTTATATAAAGACCACCTAAAAGAGCCCGCTTGTCTTTCTACACAGATAATGAAATTCTCTGGTGACATGAGAGAAGGATCCCAAGAGACAGAAATAGGATCAGAAGTCTCTTGGTTTTAGGCAGTGTTTGAGTCAGTGTTAGTATTTGCTAGCTCTGATGCTTGATGAATGTGCTGAAGATAGGTCTTCTCTAAAGAAATGACCTATTACAACGGGAGAGTGGCTGACATCCTTTTCTGAGTGGAGGAGGGCATCCTCTGGGAAAAACAAGGAAGGTAAACTTGACAACTTGTATGATTCTTAAGCAAGAAAGAAGTAAGCGAGAAGAAAAGGCCTGTTTTCTTGGGACTACAACAGGGAAAATATTTGATACTTTTTCAAATGACTCTATGCCACTTATATTTGAATAGCAATTGCTGAAGGAGCCTTCCTAAGATGATCTCTTGCATCCAAGAGCGGTCCCACAGAGGACAGGAACAACAGCTGCCACCTCGGCCTGTCCCTGAGCCGGTAGCTCCCACATCGCTGCCAGGAGCCGTGAGGTTGCCACAGTACCCAGGCAGTGGGGCAGGGCTCAGCCCCACGCTGCCCCAGAGAGGTGCGAGGGAGGACAAAGGCAGGTGGCTGGGCACACCGGCAGCTCCGGGAGGCCAAGCAGGGCTGTGGCAGGGAGGCAGGTCCAAGGCCAAGCTGGGAAGTCGGGATTTGGCCCAGTGATCACCAGGCAGGTCCCGGGTCCAGCTGGCAAGCCTGTTTGCAGGGACTGTGTTGCAGCCAGGCACAGATGTGGCTGTGGCCAAGCTGGTGACAGACACCAGGTACAGCATGGTTTGGGCAGGGGCTGGAGGTGCAGTCCTGAGCTTAACTGGAGGCCCAGGGCCATGGAACTTGCGGACAGCCAGTTCTCCAGACTGCCCAGCATCTCTCAAAGCACTGCAACTTGCTGGGGCTTGGCAGCCACCACTGCTCTGTGGGGCTGGATGGCGTGGGCCAACCCCAGCAAAGCAGGCTCAGTACAAAGCAGCCATCACAGCTGGAGTGTGTTGCAATTTTATCTTTAGCACTTCACAGACCAGTATGGGAGGCCAGGATTAAGGAAAGGAGAGAGAGAAAAGAGGGGAGGGGAGGGAAGGTAAAAGGCAGAAAAGAAGAGAGGGAGAGACAAAAGTGAAAAGACAGAGGGAGAAAGGAAGGAAGGGAAAGAGAGAAAGAAAGAAGAGACAAACCATACTTTGTGCATTTATTCATTTTAAATGAATGTTTTTACTTGATTGGGTGGAGACAGAGGAGAGGGGAGGGGAGAGAGAGAAAGAGAGACTTATAAACCTGTAGGAAGGTGCTACATATATTCATTCACAAATTTCATTCACAGGCTAGCTCTTGGACAGCTTACAGAGTCCTTAATTTTATACAATATCCAAGCCCCTTGGGAGCAGCATTGCATACACTGTCCATGTACAAGGGCCGTACAACTTTTGTATGGGTTATCATGCATGATAACTGCCAGGGCTATGCAAGTGCAGAGACAGGCTGGTGCTCCCACCTGCCTTAACCACCATGGGGCTGGGGGCCATAACCTCTGCCAGCCCCCCTGGCCTGCCCAGGCTGCATGGGCCCAGCTGGCAGCCCCAACAGCGCTGCAGGCTGGAGCACAGAGCCGTCCCTCCACTAGCCGCCAGCTGCTAACCGGCATCAGCTCTGCTTCTGGAGGAGCTGGAGGCAGTTGTGCCAGCACCTGCTTGGGTTCTCCCCAGAAAAAAACTGCACAGCAGCAAAGATAATCTTGCTTGGTCCTGAATCTAAAGCTGTTGAATCAGATCCTGCCTGTCCCACAGACTCAGATTTAGCACTAGTGAAAGCCGTGCTTTTTCTCAGCGTTTAGGTGACCTACCCTGGCAAATCCTTCAGGTGGCCCAGATTTCTGTTTAGCCTTGTACAGAGATAACTCCTAGCTTGTTTTAGCCTATACAAGTTATTTGCTGGTACCGCAGGCCCCAGCATTTGGCACACATAGCAGCCAGGCAGAGGGACACTGCTGCCACTTCATGTTTGACCTGCATTTGAAGACCACGAGGCTGTGAACTTAGAGCAGCCTGGAGAAGTCTGCATTGCGGACTGACCAGGTATTGCTGATAGCTACCCAGCCTTGGTTCCCTACAAGTCCCCACTAGTTCTGTATATGATGACATTTTTGTCCCAAGCTGTAAAGTCATACACTTCGCTTTTAGCTTCTTGCTATATTTAGTACAGAGATGGTCAAAGCCTTGTTTTTTAAGTTTTTGCAGAAAACATCAACATTTGAGTACCGGATTTGTTTCATATTTTTTGAAACAGACATTTTTTTATTAGAAATATATGTGTTTATTTCTGAAAAGGTTATTAAATGAGTGGTTACCCATATGTTATATATAAGAAGCACAATTTTGCTAAAAAATACACATTTAATAGCATCTTGATGGCTCTGAAAACATGGGAAAAGGCACAATTTCCCCCCAATATTAGCTTTTCTAATTCCATTTTTTTCCATGGGGAAAAATGTTATGTTAAAAAATTAGGATCTGTTCTAACTTCACACTAAGCAGTCACAGCATGTAAATTTTGACATCCCCCCTCGGGGTTTAAGTTTCTCTTTCTCACTTTTCTATATTTACATTTAATGCTATAGAGCTAAATGCATTCCTCTGCCTGCCTGCATTCTGCAGCCCATGTGAGACAAGACTGAATTTACAGCCCTTGGATAGTGGTGTTTCTTCTACATCACAGAACATTTCTGCTCAGCTGCCTGTTTTATTTCGGTGAAGGTGGCTTGTGCCTTTTCTTTGATTGCATCCATGTCCATATTCTGGATGTTCTGCAGCTGTCCCAGGATAGAGTCCTTGTCCTCTTCCTCCACCTGATCTTCTGCCACCATCTTCTGAAGGTCTTCTGGCAAACCCACATCGTCTCCAGCCATCTGTATTTGATTCTCATCCAGTTCACTCTGATACAAGAAGCAGAAAATAGATACAGTACATGAGAGTATGTCTGCTATCCCAGGGTCTATGATGAGTCTTGCTTTTGTTTGTTTGTTTGTTTGTTTGTTTTAGGGAGAACTGAAACATATGCAGGGGTTTTTCAGAGTTTTTAGATGCCACTTAGGAATTCAGGCACTCAGTCAGCCCCCATACAAGTGCTAGAATTTTTCAGAAAACGCCAATTATATTTCTTTGAAGGGTTTCAGTAGTGTCAAAACCAAAGTCCTCAGTGTCATTTGGCATTTTAGAAACTTCTGCCACATGTGTTAATTGTGGTAACATGCTGATGCTGCAGGAAATCCACCACAAGTTACTTGTATCCACCAAAGACCTGCTGCAATCTACTGCCTAGGCTATCAGCTGTTGTGCGATTTGGTTGGTGAAGCCATAGCTTTAGAAAAACTGTGTGGCTACCCTTCCCCTGTTCATTTGTGGTGGGCATTTTTAGGTATCAGCACTAAACTGACACCTTATTGAAGAAAGATGCATTAAACTTAGTAAAGAATTACTGGAAAGAAGGTCCCCATCTTCCCTGAACCATGTCTAAACTATATCTAAGTCTTTGGTTGGCATCTTGGAATTGTGACGAAGAGCAGGGGCTGCCTGACACATAATCAGAGCAGTGCTGGTAAGTGGGGTAATGGGAGGACTTGGACAACAAAAGAGAGGATAGAAGGTTGGGTGTGAGTCTGAGAGAGCAAAAGGAGACAGGAGAAGGAGCTGGTTAAGCAATTAAAAGGACTGAGATGCCATAAGTGCTACACACACTTGCTTCCTGCCTGCCCGCTGAAACGCTGGGGTTGTGTCTATGTTTCAAACAATGGTGATTTTGTTCACATTTTATGGTGGATTGTGATAGATCCAGAGCTCAGAAGAACAGGGTATTTTGACACAGTTCACACATCAAAGATAAGCATTAATGCCTCGTTACATCTCCAAAATGAAGCATGACAGCAGCAAGGGCCTGATATGAATAAGCAGCAACACTGTCAGCAGGAGGTGTTTTTGAGAGTGAGAGCGGTCTTGGGTTTGCATGAATGAATGAATGCAACAATGAATGGAAGGACAGATATGAGCAATGTCTGCATCGTCTCAGGCCTTAGCAAGGACAGGCAGACTGGGATGCCTGACAGCATAGCCACTATTTACTGTTACATATATTTGGAAAATGATGTTTGCAATAACTGTACTTCCCTTGAACCTGATTCCTCCCCATACCTCTTAGGAAAATATGGAGAGTGTATCATGATTGTTACTACCATGTGGCTAAAATGGGTGAGGACATTTCTTGACCTGTTTGGGTAAGAGTTGCTGCTACCAGATCTGTGGGAGCTAGAAACAATATCCCAATTGGCAGAAGTGTTCTTTATTGGTTGTGTGGCAGGAAAAAAATGTGTTAAACTTTTAATCAGCGAGTGCTGGATGTCAGAGGAGCTAACCCTTTTGAAATTCTCCCAAGTAGCAGTAGAGGATGATACGTGAACAATTGTTTGATGCCTTCTTGCACCAAAGCCCACTGTCCTACTGAAGTCTGAGATGTGATGCACAACACAGCCTGGGGATTCAGAGTGTTCTCTGACCAAAGAAGAATGTATTCAGATGTAGTCTAAAGCAGTACAATTCTGCCAAAGTCACCTGCCTCTAGTCACTTGGCATTTACGCTGTCCTTGAACAGACCTAGTATGAGCTTCTGCAGGGTAGGGTCGCTCAACAACAAGCAAAGCAACACGTAAGAAATGTATGGCCTTTTCTCCTTCTTCCAAAATTTGACAGATCTGATTCCATTACTTTGGTTTGAAATGGAGATGTAGGATTAAGTTTCTGATTTTACCTGTTGTTTTGTTTGTTTGGTTTTTAAAAAAGTCTGGTGGAATTGGGTTAAAGCTTGTTTTCTCTCAAGGAGAGACCCGAAGATTTTTCCCACAGGATGCTGTTAAAGTCAGGCTAATGCTGCAAGTGTCCAACTACACAGTGAGCCTGCAGCTCCAAGCACTCACTTCTGAAAGTTGGGATCAGAAATGTGGTGCTGGAAATGCACCACGTCGTTGTCAAACAGCAGCGTGCAGTCTGAGCATGAGCAGGGTGTGCAGATCCCTGCTATCCCAGCATGCACACGCGTAGGGACTGTCACCTGGCCAGATACACTACCCTGCATCAGAATACACTCAGCTTGAACCACAGAGAGCACCTAAAACAGGCAGACCTCATGGACAGGACAGCTGGGGCCATGGGCTCTACAAACCTATACAGAAAGCCCCTCTGGACCCTGGCAAGCAAGCACTGGACGGGATGGCCTCTCTCCTGATGACTTTTAATCTCCATAGTCTCCAGGTCTCTGCAAGTGCTTAGACACCTTTTTAGCATCTCTGAGAACACAGAAGCAACATATATTCTAGTAAATTAAATATGCCTGGCAGTGGTCTCTTGCCCCAAGGCCAGCTGGCCTGGAACAACCCACCGTGATGCTATTGAACTCTCTTGCCCTACCAGACAGAGTGGTCCCATCTAACTGCCTATTGGGAATGCCAGTCCTAACTCCCAAACTGGCTCTGGGAACTGCTTGGGAGAGTGCCCAGGCCAGAACTGGGTCAGACACTAGTCTGACAACTCAACAGCACAGGCAATAGAGCCTTAGTGCCTGGTGATCCTGGGTTTGCATCTGATGTAGTCAGGCTCAGGTCCATTTTGTTACAGGTGCAACACAGAGTTCTTTATACATACATGGTACAGAGGTGTACAGAAAACAGACAGTCTAAACACCTGTTTATACGAAGTCTGATTGTAAACAAAAGAGATCAAAGCTCACAGACAGAATAATCCACAGGGGAGCCACACTTTTCCAGCATTGCTGTGTGGTGTACTGCTTTCCCTAGGCCTAACTTACCCTGTCATAAAGTTTAGCTCTGCCTATGTGCAGAGATCCTTAGGCAGGCAGACCTGGTCCTGTGATTCATCAGGTCTGGACTGCACCAATTACATACAAAACCAGAGTTCATCTTGCCTTGTCCTGCAAGTGGGCTTTTTGATAAGCAATGCAGCAGGGCTGCAGGTACCTTGCAAGTAGGGACAAGGAGACATGGGTTGGAACCACCAGCCTTGTCCCCCCCCCCCATAAGCACCCCCTTGCACCATCCTCACACAGGGATCACAGTCTGGAGTGCAAGGGTGGGGGGTGGGGGAGGCTATTCAACATCCCAGCTGTCGGGCCCTTGTGGGCACCAGCGTGTTGTTGCCCAAGCTGACGTCATTGAGAGCCCCCTTACCCCTGGGGCCTAGAAACCCCACTTCAGCTCATGCCTGGCCCCCAGCCCTGCCCTAAGCAACGTCACAGCTGTGCCCATGCCACAGTGGTCCCCTGCTGAGCCTGGCCTCTTAACTGCTTCTCCAGGAGAGACCATGCCTTTTTTCCTGGACAGCCACTGGGCACTTGCTGGACCCTGCTGCCAGCCCCAGCTCTTCCCGCTGCATTCGGAGCCTGTGGGACCATGCCAGTGGGCAGGGGCACTGCTTGTGTTGGGGTCCCCTGGCTCCCTGGCCTTAACCTTCTCGGGGAGCAAAATCCTGATCCCACTGCTCTGACAACCACACTGTGGCTCCGTTTTTCTCACAGGAGATCCACAGCTGTTTCACTCTGGCCCATTAAGAAAACATTCAGATCAGCAAAAGAATTCTTCAAGCTTAGCAAATACTTGTTTTCAGATACTTGTCTAAAGCCTGTATGCACTGAAGAGCTTCTCCTGAAACAAGTTTCTCTTTCTGCCTGGCTGGTGCATCCCCTGGGGCACAGCTAGAGCTTATGTAATGGCTGCATACAAGTAAAAAATCCCTTAATTCTAGAACAGCGCTATTCATTAAATCAAGTCTTAACAATATTCCCATCAGAGCACAATAGAGCAAGAGCTGTTTGAGATTACATGACTGCATGTCCCTTTCATGGTGAGAAGCTTTCCTTTTCAATGTCTTTAGCAGCACTTGTTGAGAAGACACCTGATTGCATCTGAATACTCTTTCCCTCTAAATATCAGTGAACAAAAAAACATCCTGCTGTTCCGTAGCAGAGAATCTTGTAGAGCGGTGCCCACAGAAGTGCTTTGATGAGGGGAGGGGATCCACCTGCTTGGGGCAGATGACATAGTCCCTTCCTGAGGTGCTTTTCATGCATCATATATTCACATAGCACAACACAACCCCCAGCACGTGGACAGAAGAACAGCATTTGTGTGACAACACTCTGACAGAGAGCAGTGGCATTTGAGGTGACATGGTGGATATATGTGCAGACCAGCAATGTGAAGGGCACGGTGGGGCCCATGGGGAGAGGTTGCTGTGCTGCAGACAAGGTCTTTGGACGGGCTGGATGTGCCTCTGGTCAGATGTGCCTCTCCTGCATCACAGGCACTAGCACCTCAAGCCTCTTTGTTTAAACCTTGCAGAAGTTAATTGGTTACTGTATCCCAGTTCAGGAAAAAGGCAGTAAGTGAATAAAAGGGTTTTGTGTGGGTTTTATTTTTATCAATATATTTATTTATCTGTATATCTCATTTAAAAAAATGTTTTGTATGGAGGTAATGCATTGGGTACTCCAAAGATTAAAAAGTTGCCCACAGATCAAATGTCTCATGGCTAAAAACATCTTTCTGGTGACAAACCTAAGTTGACAATTCTGTTAATAGGATTAGGTTCATTAAGGGACTGCTTTCTCTTATAAATCTGGCCCAGATAACATGGAGCTTTAGATTTTGCACTGAAAACGGGGCCCTGCTTGGTCCTGAATGTCATGCTTTTATTTACAATATGTGCTAGTGATTGATACTGGTGATTTTCAGGGTTTCTGTCCCATACTACAGGCTACCTGAAATGACTTTCATTTTTCAAAATACTTAATGCATTATCACAGGTCTGAGAGCATTTTTCTGCCATGATGTTGCATCATGGAGTTGAATTTTTTTCAGGGACATATAGCATGCATGTAATAATTTCATTTTCTTCCTGATATATGTTTTCGTAAGGGCTGACGAAAAGAAAGCAGACCTTCAACCAAGAAATGCTAAATAGGTAGACACAAGTGCAGAAAAGCATATCCTGCAAAATTTACTTGCAACTGCCACAAATCAGCAAAGCTAAGTACATGCTTAATATCTTCTTTGCCAGCTTAGAGCTCCTGCCCTACCTTGGAGGCAAGCCTTCTACTCTTATTACTGAAATTTGGCCCCAAAGAGGACCTAATGTGTACCAAAGCCAAGATACTGCTGGAGATGGGGCAGATCACCATTGCCTGCCCCTGGGTGCTATGAGGTGGCAGCATGTTCATGGGGGGTCAGCCAAAGGTAGCTGTGGAGACCTGAACACCACCTCAGAACTGAAATAAACACTGCAGAAGGGAGACTTTCAAAATCACAGCAAGACACCCAGCTCCACTGACTTTTAGTTGAGAGCCAGGCTCATAAGCATCCTGAAGCCTTTGAAATTAGCCCTTCTTGGGATTTAAAGCTGGGGCCTCTCAGAACATGGTAAGGCCATGGGGAAGTGTTCAGTAGCTGGCTTGGCATATGCCTCCAAAAGGAAAACAAAGCCTAATGATATTTTACTACTCAACTGCTAATTAAAATGCTGGTGTTTAGAGATTTAGGCTTACAATCCAATCAACCACTTAAAATCTTGTACTTTTTTTTTTTTCATAATTAATCTTTCTGTAATTAAACTCGCCCTCAGGATATGTTTTCCTCTTTCTTGTCACTATGCTGAGCACTCACGGCCCAGAACAAACGGTATATTGCAGCTGATGAACACAGAAGAGCATAGCGGATAATCTGCCGTTGCTCCTTCTGCCCCTATATATGACGCCAGTCATGCAATAATGTATATACATGTTTCTCCAGGCCTACCCCTTTCTCTTCCAGGTGGATATTCTGTCTGGAGGGAATCTGAAGATGAGGTGCATTTCTCTAGCCTTTTTGATGCCAGGCTATAGGTATGAGAGAGTGCCAACAATCCCCTAATGCATCTGCTGTGGTAACAAATATCAGCTTTACACAGGTGGAGCAGATCCCGTGCTTATACCAGGGCCTGTTGGTTGTGTGGGCCTTATGCCATAAGCAGGCAGCACACACAGCCTGTCTGGTTCACAGGAGACTGCAATGTTGAGCCAAAAGAGCTCAGCACCGTTGATTCCTCCCAGGCCAGCAGGTTGCCTTGCAGATGACCTGTGCGGTTGGCAGGAGGTACGCAGGTTTGGTAACGCCTGGAGATGTTCAGCTGCTCAGTGCAGACCTGTGTTTCTATAGAGAGGCCTGCAGCTGGAATAGCAACGCCTCTAGGAGTGAAAAAGGGATCAAGGTTCAGGTACAGGCAAGCGTGTGACCTCGATAACCATCTGCGAAAGACTGAGAGGCTAATAACACTTCCATGTAAAGGGATCATTTGAATGAGAAGCTATAGGTGCAGCAATATGCCTTCACTCCTGAAGATGATGAACTGTACCTTCAGATGATTTTAAAAGTCAAACGTCCTTATAGAGAGTCTGTTGATCTGAAATGAGTTGTTAAATAGAACTGTATTCACTTCAAATTTGCTTACAAAAGCTCTGTTCAACACCAACACATTGGCAGGGCAAATAGAGAGGCAGCTTAACTGAGCTTTCTTCACATCATTTTTTCCCTTGCTTTTTTCGGCCCCAGTACCTGTCTCAAAACATCGTGCCATAGATTTTTAAGACAGCACTTCCCTTTCTTGGAAAGTCAGTTAGCAAGGTTTTGGTTGCAAAACCCATGTTTTCAAAGTTAGAGAAAAATAAATTTTTCATCCCCGATTATGAATGAGGTGAGTCCTGCCCGACTGGGAAAACACAGATGATATAATTGTATCTAAGTCACAAGGTCGATTCACTTTTAAGCCAAACTGTAATTTGTCCTTAGGGTTCAATCGAGTGTTTTAAGAGCGGTGCAATTTTATGAACATGACACTAGAGGGCCTATGACGGCTCAGGGCTAGAAGCGGCATCAAACTGATGCTGCAGAAAAAATGCATGATTTACAATTCGTGTTTCCATCGTGTAATCACTTTCTGATCCTAGACGACCTTGTCAATTTGTAGTTGCTTGACTGCTGGGTCCTCTCCTTCCAGCATTTCTGATGTTTCAGTGGGCAAGTCTTTAAACACTTCAGTGACTGTTGCAACTGTTTGTAGTGTTTAGTTGTGCTTGGCGCAGAAAATGCATAAACATTCAATCCTATTACTTGCAGGTTCTAAGACAGGCTTTTAAATTCCTCGGTCACATTTGCCTTTGCTCCCAATTCATGCCAGGTGATGGACCCTAAAGGGCTAGCTGGCTCAGACCAAAACTGTGTTAGGGACTGTCCGGTAGCTTAGCAATGGGGTAATGGCACTCGAGCACCAGAAAGCATGCCCCAGCACTGACTCATTTAGGAGTGCAGATTTAGCACGAGATCCACAGAGCACTGAGGAAACTACAAAACTCCTCTCACTGGCAAACGGTAGACTTCCTTGGAATGTGTCCTCCATGAGGAACCCTTCGCATCTGGCTCCTCTGTCAGGATAGCAGGATTGTACTAACCACTGGCCAAAAGCACCACCAGCAGCCACTGACAGGAGGAGGGAAAAGCTTAACCATTAGGCCCACTGCTCACAGACTTGTGTCCCTGCAGATCTGAAGGTAGATGAAAGTGATTGACTGAGCCCTCTGTTAAGGTAGTAATTTACTCTGAGGAGAAGGAAAAATGGCAGCTGGTGGAGCCATCTGAAAAAGTTCAGCCCTGTGGGAGAAGGCAGCGGAGATGATATATAGAGAGGTGGCTATAAAGTAAAAGATCAGTCCTTGGAGACAGTGGGAGTATGTGACGGGTTTAAATAATCTGCTGGGAAAGCCCGGCTGACTGGCAGGCTCTTGAATCTGGTATCTGTGGGCAAGAGTCCAGAGGGCTAGACCAGGAAACCCGATACATGTCATTTTCCGAACAAGGCTTGATGAATTTGAGTGGTGCCAACACACTGCTTGAATGGCCTTCAGGGCTCTCTTGTAATGAACATCACAGAAGCATTTTTCATAGTGAAACTTTCATTGGCCTTAAGTCATCCCAGGCTTTCTGCTTCGATTCCAGAGTTGCATTGGGCTGTTCGTCTCAGTCTCAAAACTCCACCTCAACCAACATAATATATTTCAGTTCATCTAAAATGCAAATTAGGTACAAGAAGATGGCGTAGGTCACCTCACTGTGAAGGAAATACTTTTGAACTGAATGCCATTGACCTAAGTTTCACTGAAACGCAGGCAGACTTCAGTGAGGCACGTTTGGACAGCAAACACCAAGCCACAAAAACCAGACCGCTAAGAACCCTTGGCTGACATTCCCACTCCTTTTCTCAAATTCTTTCAGATCAAGGACAAGAAAGGATGCAAAGTATCTCTGGTGTCTTTAATACTTTCGGCCAGGTTAAATCCTTCCCACTCAGTTCAGAAAGGCAAGCACAAATCATTTGTGCGAGGGAGGCTAGTATTGCTAGCCAGGTGTGATAGAAACATTACACACAAAACCCTGTTTCTGTGCAAAAACATCTGTGTGACATTTTAGCACATCAGAATTTTGATAACATCAAAAAGATCCAACAATTTTAAAATCATAATTCCTTTTCTGTCTTTACAGTCACTACTGGAAATTTTTGTTTCCAGAAAAGCACACCTTTTTATGAAGCGGTGGGGTTTTTTTTAACGGACTTGTTACAAACTTCTCATTAAACATATTCTGAATAACTTCCCAAAGAAATCCAAGGGAAAAGGCGGCTGCTTCTGAACCCTGCCAACTAGTACAGGAAAAAGCAACGTCTGCGAAGCTCTCCCTCAGCGCCGGCTGCCCCGCCGTGGGCTCCGGCCACGGGCCGGCTTCGCAGCGCAGCTGCCTTCCGGCGGCGGGGCCCGCGCAGCGAGGGCAGCAGGAGGGCTTCGGCCGCGCGGCGCAGGGCGGGGGCGGCCGGCGGGCCCCGGGCCTACCCGGACCGGCGGCCTTGCGCCCCCCGGCCCACAGCGCCCGGCACGGGACAGCCCGGGCGGGTGCCCTCAGCCCCGCGCAGTGCTCGTGCTTTCTCGGAGCTGAACCCCGGAGGCTCTGCAGCGGCTGGGAGGGCCTTTCCCTCGGCTTCTCCCGGGGCTGGGCCCTAACCAGGTAGGTGCCCGCAGGCCTCGGGCGGATTCCTGGCTCCTGTTGTTCCCTCATCTCTGTGACAGAACCCTGAGCCGTATGAATGAAGTACCCTGAGGCATTATGAATTTGTTGTCTGCATGTATTTTGAATGTGTTGAACTCCCTGTCGATAGTTAATTTCATTACTGCTGCTTAATTAATATAGACCAAAAAAGGGGCAGGGATAGTTCTGGAAGCATGAGCCATATACTGCCTTGACTCCAGCGTCTTTGTACAGTAACTTTTCTCTAAAAGCATTTGTGAATATTTTAATCACACTGATACAGTAATCAGGCTTCTGTCTGCCTGGGCCGGCACCCGCAGGGGCATGGAGGCTCTTAATTTCCTTGAAATCCCTTGGAGCCCAGCACCTGAATACCTTTGTGGTTCTGTGCCGCAGAGCAGGAGCCTGGGGCTTCAGTTAAACATATCTCGGTTCATTCTATTTGGAAGCTGGTGATACAAAACGGGCCACCAAAACATGAAGAAGTCCATATCTGCATGTGACCAATGAACCAGCAAGCCCCAAGCTCTGCTGACTGCAGGAGATGGAATGAGAAACAGAGAGAGCACAGATCACATGGTCGTAACACTGTCTGCAGAGGGAAAAGCAACCAGAGGACTCCAGAAAAGAGCCATTATTGCCAGGGCATTTGCTCAAATTTTAGATTTGCAGCAAGTCACTGAAGTCATATTTGACATAACTGTATGTGAAGGGTATCTTAAATGAAGCTGGGAAAACAAATCTCATTAGAAATCTTTTATAAGCAATGAAGGAGTGACCAGGCTAAGTGCAGTTTAATAGCATATAAACTACTGCCATTCTAAGATTTGGAGAGAACTCACGTGATCTTTTAATGATCTGTGAATAAAGTCCCTATGTAAACCTGTCCAAAGTCCAAAGACTTTCGAGAAATAAGCTTTTTTCACTACCTGTATAGAGGCTCAAGTTCAGGGATGGAAGCAACCCAGGTTTTAGCAGAGGGAAGGCTCTCATTGGTATCATAAGCTATGGGAACACACGTTCTACTTCTGTGTGTCAGGGTGGAAAGCAACAGCTCTTAAGCTTTCCCCCTTTCCCAGTAAATCTACCAAGTCAGCAACAGCAACTGGAGATCCTGCATCATGATGCTAACTGCAGAGTAACACAGCATATTAGGCTAAACCAAAGAAACGTGAGAGACCAGAACATGAAGTCAATAAATATTATGCACATACATAATAGAATAATCCAGTAAGTCCAAGAAACAGATCCTGCTCTCAGAAGCATCTGAACCATATTACACAGTCTGTGGACCTATGTAGGTCTCTGGGATCTATGTGCAACTCTGCCTAAGGCTGAGTTCAGATTCAAGTTCAAGTTTGTGAGCACAAAAACAAAGATCAGGTTGTTCTGCTAATTCTAGCTACAGCATTGCAAGAACCAGTGTCTTGGGAGTGGAATACATGTCACCTGATTTCAGCTGTCTGGTCTAAGGTAGCAACCTCACCTCCCTCTGCAAGAGGCATGAGCCACTGGAAGGTGACCCAACTCTGCCTTAAATGCTTATGTGAAAGTTCGGATAGATGAGGCTAGAAGTGCTGGTCTCTTTCCATTGATGACAGTGTCCCTAAATGACTTGCTTGGGTTAAATACTACAGTTTTTCTAAAAACTAAATTAGCTAAATTTACACAAGATGGATTCTTTACTTTCCTCCATTTTAATTAATCAGAAAAGCACTGGAAGGTACCGATCAGAAAACAAATGGTAATGACTCAGAGCTGGCAGGTGAGTGCTAGTGGTATAAACAAGGTCCCAAATTGCTAAGAATCACCAAATACTTCCTTGTGGAACATAAACAAAATCTTAAAAAATGCTAACATCTTTACTGTAGGTGGTGGTGGTGGTGGTGGTAGTAGTAGTAGTAGTTCAGAGCAGATGCATGATCCAAACCCCTACAGAGACTACTCTGTCCCATATTACCTCTCTCCTGCCTATGGAAGAAGTTTACAAAATGACAACTTTTCCAAGCACAGAACCCTGAGTTACTTTCTCTGGGCTGCATCTAACACTGCAACCCACTCTGGACAAAACTGGAAAGCACAAGTGGTCTGCACCCACATACCACAACCAGGTGCTGGAAAGTCACAGACAGACACAAAGCCTTTCAATTCCGTGGCCCAGAGCAGAGTCTCTAATTTCAGGGAGCCTTTAAATGCACAGTGGTAAAGGCCCTGGTACTAATTTGCACAAACAAGTCTTCAGTCACTTCTTCAGAATGAATGGAAAATAATATTCAATACTTAATGGACTTTCATTCACACCCTACAACAGTTTGTTTTCTTTTAACAAGTCTTTGGGGAAGGAAATTGTCCAACATTTTTGTTTGGTTGGTTGGTTTTTGAAAACTAGAACTAATTGTTTTCACCCTTATGATCAGTCATCCCTTCAAAGCATGCTAACAGGTTCGAAAGGCTGGCCTGTCTGGTACAAAAGTCTTACTTCTCTTTTCCCCATCATATCATTCTTGCCCATATATCTGCTAGCTATCTTTAGTAGTTTTCCTTCATTTCCCTTACAGAAGTCAACTACTGATTTGTTGTTCCCTGTGTGTCTCTTGGAGCCTTTTTTTGAAAATGTATTCACATTTCCCATCTTTTGAGGTTAAACAACAGACTACATGCCTTGGTAAGTTTGGCAATTCGTAATTTGAAATCTTTTAGAATTCTTGGGTAAATACCCATTGGCTCTGGTGTGCCCTTCACTGTTCAATAACCTCCTCTGATAACACTGAGCTGAGAAAATTCCTCTGATTCACCCCCATAAAAGAGACTGTCATAGGGAAACCTATCTAGGGACATTCATAGTGACCCTGCAGTTAAAATGAGTGCCAAGTATTCACTTAACGTTTTCTGCTGTGGGCTTATCTTCCTTGATTCTTTTGCAGAATCCTTCTCTGGCTTTCACTCCCTTAGCTCACCTCAATTTCAGCCCACAGTCCTACAAGAGATACCAGCTTTCTTCATTACAGAACCATCACCTTCTTGTGACAGGAAATTGTCTCCAGAATATTCACGTTTCTAATCTTTTTTTTGAAGTTTTATTTATTTAAAATTTTTTAAGAAGGCAAGATCTGTGGATGTTTATTACAAGCTTAGTGCTGAATCCTGTACTTTGATAAACCTTTGAGTTCTACAGTTAAATCCCTGAAAAACTGGAAGGTGATCAGAAAATAAACAGAGGAGCAAGTCTTCCTTCTAAACCAGGAAAACACGTTTAAATACAGAAGAGAGCTATCCTTGTTTGTATCCATGTGTTTTTATGTCAGGAAAACACTATCAACCTAAATGCTAACTATGCTTTCTGTCATGATCCAGCAACTATTGCAGCTGCTGCCTGCTTTTAACAAACCTCCATATTTCTCTGTTGCTTGAAGTTTCTGTTTATATTTTGGTTTTCCTGGGAACATTTGACAGCTAGTGTCAGGAGCACTAAAGAAAAAAAAATGGACAGTTTGCTTGTGCTTCTTGGAAGAAGATAGTAAAAATGAGCCTTCAGAAGTTTAGCAAAACTCAAGCATACAGCTTGTAGAGGAGTTTTCAGGGACTTCGTGTATTTGCTTATAGCTTTTTTTAAACTGTTGCATGTTGCTAAGTTAAGAACGTATACTAACTGTGAAACCTGATCAGATAACTTGCCTAGTCATCTGTTTCAGATCTGACAGTATAGAGAGGGATTATAAGAATCTTTCCACTAGATTCGTCTACTGAGCAGAGAAAAAAGGGTCTAAAAGAAGCAGTCACTACAGGAAACCATAGCTCCTGCCTCCTCCATTTCTGTACTGAGCTGCAGTGGAGCTCCCACTAATGAAGGTGATTTGCCATTTTCAGAACTCTGCACTGGAAGTCAGTTTGTCTTAAAATTGGCCACTGCACCAGATGACATGGTGAACTACAGGCTTACCTTAGGGAGTCTGTACTTTTCTCTCAGATGAACCCTCAGACAGGCTCGCTCTGCTTTTTTGTGTGCAAATGCTGCATCTCTTTCCATCCTGGAAATCAGAAAAAACATTTCTTCAAGATGCTAATAAAATACAGCCTTTTACATGGAACCAGTTGCTTGGCTGCAAAAGGCTACATGCAGGTATTGTTCCCAGAGTGCTGTAACTTGTCCAAAGGCACAAAAAGGAACAGTATCAATGAAGTGATGCTAAGGAGCCAGGCTTCCTGTACCCTAAGCTGTTCTCAGAACAGTTCCCTTGAGTCCTGTGAAGAACTAAGGATAAGCCAATTCTACCTGTCTGGACTTTGTGCCTGTACTAGCTGTGGTTGCTCATTATAACAATGAACAATTCTAATAAGCAGAACAAAGTTACACTTCATGCTTTGCTTATTCCATCAGAGCACATATAGTGATGGGGCTGCCTGCCAATGCTCCTGTTCTATGAATGTGACATTCTTATAGGATAACAACACACACAATGGCAGAACGGTCTTCCTGGGTCATACCAAAAATTTACCTACCCTAGAGTCCAATCGCCAACAGTAGACAATTGTGGACACTTACAGAAGAAAATCAAGAGCATAAGCACCCTGTATCAAAACTGCCCACCTTCCAAAAATCAGTAGTGTAGGGTACTAGAGCTGGAAATTGGCTCTACAGCACTGTCCTTCACAGCCCTGGATGGCCTCTGTCACCTATGAATTTTCCTGGTCTTTTCCTTCAGAAAATCCTATGGCAATGAATTCCACAGCTTCCCTGCATGGAAAAGTACTTCTTTTGTTTGTGATTTTATAAAAAGCTTTCATTAGATTTAAGAACTCTTCAGCACACTTTTTGGTTAGATTACTTATATATTTATTTGCAAAATGTGTCTCCTCAAAGATTTTTGGTAACATGTGGTAACATTCACCTTCCCCACCCCCTGCACCCCCCCCCCCCTTCAGTTTTTTTCCCCAGAAGCATTGTCATGGAAATTCTACAGCAACATTGATTTTCTTCTGTATTTTGTCACATAAAAGCTACATGCAAGGTGAAATGTTATTTTTTCTTTGCTTCCACAAATCACAAATGAGTTTCTGGGTTTCTCTCTCTCATATTCACATTAACTGGAAGCCATCTTAAACTTCTTTCAGCCAGCCATTGATGGGAAGCTTGGAAAGAGATTTTTTTAGCCTTTCTGGAATATTTCCCCTCTCTTTCTCCACCTTCCTCTTCTGTTGCTGACTCCTCCAGTCAAGCAATTAGCAGCCATAGTCAGTACTGGGATATGCTTCCACAGGGCAGCATGCACAGCATGACTACACATCCCTTTAGGTGTCCTGTGGGGCTAAGGGTCAGGAGGGGATTTTCTGCTCAGGTGAATTTGAGCTTTTCAGTTGTCCTGGCATCATGGGAAGACATGGCAAAACTCACTCAGCCCATCTCCCACCATTGCCTGGGCCCTAGTGTCTGGCCTAATCTTAACACCTTTTTGTTCTGGAGGATCTAATTATTCCCTGGAACATGAAGCTTTGTGGGAACAGGGAACAGATGTGGGAGTAGTTACGTGACAGTCAAGAGCCTGTGATATACAGCACAAACTGGTGGTCCCCTCTTGCTTAAACTCTTGCAGTGCTGGAAGCAAATTCTATGCAAGCGTGCTGGAGACTGCCAGTGCAGGTCACTTGTTTGTTCCTGCGTATTACACATTTTCCTGAGAAACAGTGATCTGTGCATTTTTGTGTGTTTTATCACCAAAAACCCCACACCCAAACCTGAGGAGAACCCAAGGCCTGAATGGTCGTGCAAAGGCCAAACCCTGCCCGAGTGTGACTCCACTGAGGCACTTCTCTGATCTCCACTCTTGTACAGCTGAAAACTGGGTAAAATCCAGTGCCCTGAAAACAGACATTCTGTCCATGACAGAGGTTTCTGACACACATTTACAGCAATGCACCAGTGTGCACTGTCCTGAGCTAATTTTTGCTCTCTGAAAGTACATCAGATACTCCTATTATTGTTCCAAACGGTACTTTCCTGAGCATTCCTGCACCCATTTCTCGGTACAGTTCAGCATGTAATGAACTCATGCCACACTGGAAAACATTGTAAAAATAATTATTTTTCCAAGCATTTTCCCTATTCTCAGGAATCCCGTTTTGCTTCTCAGTCTCAATAAAGCATCCTCCTGCTGGCAGGTGGTTATTTATCTTTTAAATATCCCTTGACAAACTGCAGAGCAAAACATTCTGTATTTTATTCCAAATGAAATGATACCTGTTCAAGGTTTTATGATATAAATGGCTGCTGCTAAATACAGACCTGGATACCTCAAATTCCGTCAGTGATTAACCTTTCACCTATAATCATCTTACAGAAGGATTTACACAACCATTATGTAATTGACCATTAGAGGAACAGATGCATTTGAGATTTAGAAGTCAATCGTTTTATTTATAATTATGCATGATTTGAACTCCTACATGTTAAGTCCTTTATTTTGCTTCTGTTTTGATATTTAAACACAGCAAGTGGTAAAGATCAAAATTACAGAAAAAATAAAAGTGAGATTTAATCAGCTGAAAAGTTCTGCTTTATTTAATAGATTTTAGAAAAAGTAACTGAAAATGCAACTACAAAATATAACCATCTTAAAGCTTTTCTCTAGATGAAAAACATCCATTTAAGATGGCACTCCTTACTTTTTCATTTTTGCCGTAATAAACTTGCACAAAGAAAAGATTATGTATTGAAAGTGTACTCCAGATGGAGTTCTAGGAGAACAAATCATAATACATTTTAGAATTAACCCCTGCATTACAAACAGCTTTATACCCATGGAAAAAACTTACAGATAAAGTAACATCAACTAGGAATGAGTTCAGCATGTCAAGGTGTGGAGATCACAGGAAAGTGTAAGAGAGAGTTGTAGGATGGGTTGGAGGGGGAGGATAATATTTTATCATTTCCAGTTGGTGAACTTTTTATTTTGGAAAGCCTCTCTAGCAAAGATTGGTCTGCTTTAGACAAAAGGGGAGAGCTGGATGTTTGGCTTTTTCTTGGGATGTTTTTATCTGCACAAAGTTACCAAGAATCAACCCCATACTGATAACAAGGGAACAGGTACTCACTTCTCCTCAACCATTTGCTTTTGATATTCCTCATACTCCTCTCTGGTCATTCCTGCGGCTGCTGCTGGATCAGAAGGAGTGCTTTCTTCTTTGCTTTCTTCCCCTCCACCTCCAAGTCCCAAATTCTTTACCTGGTTGCTCAACATACTTTTCATTAAAAAGGCCATCTTCTTAAGAAAAAAGGAGCTATAAGCAAACAACTACAAGGAAGTCAAACCAAACCAAAAATGTTTTCAAAACCAACAATTGTAAGCAAGAGAGTTTCTACAGCTACATCAGCTCTTCAAGGGCACAATGCTAGTGAAATGTGAATGCCAAAATCAGTTTGTCAGCCATAATCTGGATTAAAGAGTGACTCCTTAATATCTAGAGGCAGATGGTTCAGATTACTCCAAAAAAATCATTAGATGCACCTACCTACTTTTTATATTAATACCTTAAGCTAATTGTAGACATACACAAAAAATCAATTATAGTATGTGAAGGCATTTTGACTTCTTCAGTCTTGAAACTCTCACTTCCACAGAGATGAAAACATTCCCTGGAACACAATAGACCTGAATTAAAAACCTGGTTGACTAAATGGCCACAATAAAATTGTAAAATTGAGGCTACTGAGCAGAAAACCCTTTTAGATTTACACAATTAAATGAGATTTGAAAACTGGAATTCTTAATTAAGCAAAAAACCCAATCCTTTTTATCCATTAACATTTTATCGCATTGGACAGAAGTACATTGAATGATTTTTCTTCATCCACTTTTCATGTGGTTGGTTTGTCTCACAGATGAATGGGTCATTACTGCTAGCATTACTATTTTTTTCAAGAAAGTAATCACGAAAAAAGCAAATCACATCTTGCTATTTTGCATTCCTTAGGGTTTGTTTAAACTCTTCCCCAGGCTCTCTCCATCTAGATCACCCTTTGGTGCTGCAGAGAACACCTAGTGCTTTTAATCTTGTTAGTAGAGAAATGAATCTGACTGATTCTGTATGCTATAATGCAGCCTTGGTATCTGTTGTGTTTGGGTTGCTTGTGTAGGTCCTTATCCTTCGAACTTTTATTCACATCATAACCTCACTGGGTCTATTCAGTTGAAGATTTGCGGGATCTGCCACCTAGATCATAGACTATTTTGGGAAAGAAAATCTGCTACATCTTAAAAGTTCGTGAATTTGGGTTGTGAGCATTTATCCTACTATGACTGGCTGCGCATGCCTTAATGAAACATTCTGTAATTTTGATTATCTAAATGCTTCTCCCAGCACTCATAATTTCACTGAGAGATGGGAGGATTCCCCTTTGCCTAATGCCTTAATCTGTATTAGAGCCTTTCTAATTAAAGCAGACCTGTTACTATTAAAAAAGAAACAAACAAAAAAACAAAAAACCAGGACGTTCTGTAATCCTGGATTATTAGTGATTATACAGGAAACTATTTTTGAAACAGAGTATCACTCAGCAGCACAAATTCCAAATCACAACAAAACTACTTTGATACACTACAGATACCTAGAAAGCATTTTCCTTAAATAAAACTTTATTTTTACCATCACTGTGCACTTTCAGAACTAGGCATAAATTGCAAGAATTTGTGGGAAGAATCAGCTTCTTACCTTTGACCATCTCTGACCTTGATTACCGAAACTGTACTGCGCTTGTCCAACTGGCTAACAAAACTGAGAACGCAGGCATTAGACAGCTAATCCCAATTTAAGCAGAGAATGCTAAACTTGAGCATGTATTAAGTCTGCAGTTGAATGCATAAAATCAAGTGAAGTTTGTGATCTGGAAAATGTAAACCCCACAACCCCAGCATTAAGTTTATACACAAGGTATCACTGCTCCTGCTTCAGAGTTACTTCAGAATGGACCTGGCAAAGTTACCCTGTTACACCCAAAGACTTCCCTGGTTCAGTTCGCTGCCTCGCTGAGGCATCCCACAGGCAGTCCTGCTGCATTTTGAAGGCTGTGTTTGTTCAAGAGCTCACATCTAGCTAGCTAGTGCTGTGGGCCCACTGCAGGACAGCTGTAGCTGTGCAGGCATGCCAGCTCCAGCAGAGCGTGGCATCGCCATTACTACTTCCCTTATCCTTGTGTAACACTATCACCTGGTAAGTGCTGTCCGACCCTGCCCAATGGTACTTCTCTGTTATTTTCCCAACCCGAAGACAATATGGACAAGCAGGGATGGTTCTGACCTGCAACCCTTTTTGCCTTCTGCTAAAACCAAAACCTTGCTCACTTTGCTGGTATTTGAGAGTCCTGTAAACAGGCCTAACCTAACATCTCTTTCAGGAGGAGGGTCAGTCTTTGGATGAAGCACTGACAGCTGAGCAGTAGTGGCAACCCCACGACCTAGAACAAGGCCAGAAGAGCACCTCTGTTACACAGCCAACTTTAAAAGGAAGAAATGAAAACAAAGGGTTAAATTCTAGAAAATTATTGGTGTTTTAAATACTGCTGTGAGAGCAAGCCCCTGAAAAAAGGTCCTTAGCTCCTAAACTACAGCCTGACTTATGTAAGTGACTTGCCCCACACTGCTCAGAGCACAGTGGATCTCAAGAGTGGGAGACAGAAGATCCAAAGTGAGGGGAAGAAGGCACTTGGTCAGTTCAGGCATCTCTAGAAACAGATGGTGGCTAGAGAAAGAGGGCATCACAACGCTGCATAAAAGTTTTGGTCTTGCTCACCTTTGCACCTACTGTTTACAGCACAAAGCTAACAACAGAAACTGGCAACACAGACAGCAGCAGCTGGAAGATTATCTTCTCGATCTTAACACAAGTATGTGGCACAAAAGGGGCCAAGAAACACTGCATGAACCATGTACAGATCACAAAGAGGTTTTCAGCAGCTTGCAAAAGCCATTGAACAGGTTAAACTAACATATTGCCACCGTTTACATGCTGATCCTAAAGCACAGATGAGTTCAGTAACAGTACAGGACACATCACAGAAAAGCATGCTATGACACAAGTTTAAGAGCAGATAAATCTAACTTTTGATGGTTAGTATTATTTCCTCTAAATAAATGTGTTTTGACAGCTACTTGATGAAATGCTAGAATGTTGTCCTGCGACATCACTACTCAGTGCCAAATGCCTTGAGTCCACTTGCAGCAGCTGGCTCATCTTTATGTAAAATTCTCCTGACCGGAACAGGGAGCACCACTGGGCACTTCACAAATACAACATGCAGCACTGATTTTTCCAGTATTATGTTTCAGTCTTCTCTAAGAGTACAGGGAGTGTATCTGTAAACTTTGTGCTGTTTGTCTTTACTGAAGAGAAGCTTTGCTAACTTTGGGCACAAGTCTTGGCTGTAGAGACTTTGATCCCTACAGAAGTGTTAACACCACCTTCTGCCTAGAAGAGATGCTTTCACAGAATTGACTGGGAAGGCAAGAAAGCTGAAAACTGGCTTGAGAAGGGATTGCTGAGAACCTGAGAGATCTTGCCTACCAGGTCTTGAGAGGTCTTATGAACATTCCTAACAGCAAAAGACTTTTCAATGTTAGATTTGAAATTCAAGACAGCAAAAAACGCTTGAAAAGTTACTGGCCCTATTGGCACTGGAAACTGATGAGAAACACACACACAAAAAAAAGCCTAGTGACTGAACTTCTGAAGACATCACATAGCTTGCTAGTGAATTGCTCATTTCGTTGTGGGTTTAGATATTTAACACAGATCTGTGTACAGAAATAATGAATAAACACTGATAAGGAACTAATTGCTTACAGATTACCTAAAGCATCAAGTTTTAAACCTTGGGTATCAACAGGGACCAGTACCTCCAGAATAATTCCCATTCCTGGCAGGTGCTTTACCTGTTGCCTGGAAGTCAGTAACCACTTGCTGCTTTTTGCTGATCACAGGCTTAATGACAACATACAGACAGCTGCTGAACAAATACTCATGTTGTTGCTTCCTTTGCTTTAAATCAGCCTCCTTTCCCTCTAGCTTAAGTGAAATAAAAATTAAAGGCTCAGTTTCTGTTTTATCTGATGGACATGGGTACTATGAAAAGAGTCTGCATTCCATACCTGAAGAATGCAGGCATCTCCAACACCAGAACAGAATTCAGACTCTCGTAACAGGCAAATCACAAAGAGCAAAACCTAAAAGCCTCATAGGGAGGCCAGCACAAAAATGTTACAGGCAGGCAAGCATCCAGCTCCCAGCCTTCTCTACAGACTGTGTTCCCAAAACACAAGTCACAGCAGACAACTCCAACCACATTGATTCAGAAGTATCTAAGTGTTCTTTGAGAGGACCAAGGCTCTCCCGCACTGCTTCACCCCTCTAGAAGAGGATGTCACCTTTTATCTAAGTCAGAACATTAGATCACTTGCACAGAAAGAGAGAAGCAAGTATTTTAGGGCTTTCTCACCTTGAACAGATTCAATTAAAGACTCCTCTCCTCCACCTATTAGAGAAACTGCTCCTGGCTGGGGGAAAGTGATGATCAATGAGGGAATTTGTAATCTTCCTGTGGGAGGTTACCACAGACACACACTGGATAGAACACACAAAACAAAACAACCACAAGGAGACAGACTGACTTGTTTTGGGTAGGCACACTGTATTCCAACAAACAGGAGCAGAGCACCCAGGTGACAGCAGAGCAGTTTGGGGAATCTGAAGAACAAACTTCAGAGATACAAGCAGTCTTCAATTCACAAAAATGAGGTACTCTGTATTCTCAAAGCAGCCAGCAAGCAACTCAATTTGCTGTTATGACACAGAAGAAAATGTACTACTTTACATTTTGACCCAAGTGTCTACTACTGAAGGCAAGTCCAATAATCAACACAAGCTTTTCAGCAAATCTTTTAGGTTAGATTCACTCTTGCATTAGACTGCAATGCAGAGGATATAATCCCTTCACACAGAATGAACCCAGGCTGGATTCAGCATACCTTTGTAACCATCAGCAGTCATGTCTCTTCAATACAGGTGCAGCCTCAGCCTCTGAATGCCATCAGCTCTCCAGTATCAGGTAGGATTGAACCCAGATCTCAAAGCGTTCAAACTTTCTGAACAACACAGGGTAAAGAATGCTTCAAATACACTTGCTTGGATTTCATGGACATGTACCAAATTAAAAGAAAAAAACTTACTAAAAATATGCATCTTTATTCAGATAAGGTTATCTCTGAACTCCCAAGTGTCAATTTACATTAGTCAGAAACAAACATGAAAATGTCAGCTGTTTGAATTTAAAAAAACCCACCACCACCAACAGTAGACAGTCTGGTATTACAGTAATTGATGCATTGATAAATGTCAGCTTTTCTTGAAACAGGAAGTTAGTTAATTTACAAACCATAATGTAAGTTTTACTTCTGAAAGATTCAGCTATGACCATGTATTTAATACACCCTGATGAGTACAATGAGATTCTCTTGTCACTGCCAAATATTTGCTACTTGTCATCCACACTTCAAATACAATTATTAGACTTGTTCTCCCCTGTATTATCAAACCGGATTCCAATGCGTCTTCTCCTCCTAGTCCTGAAATCTTTGTTCATAAGAATCAAACACAGTCAGTGTTGAAACTTCTAGTAGCCAGCTGTAACAGGAAGCTACACTGACTGACACATTCTTAAAGTCCAAATTTGTTGCTATCACTTCCAAAACAGACAGGACAAAATTTAAGCTGGGCAATTGGGAGCTTTCCTTTGATCCAGTGAGTGACGAAGCAATATGAAAGTTCCAAGGAGAGATGACTGTGAAATGAAGCATGAAGCAAAGTTACCACTTTTGGGATATTACACTTTAGACCTTCTGCTCCCTAATACAAAAGTTTCCTAGTTGCACGTGGGAGGTATGTCAGATCTATTAGCAGCATAACACACAAGCTGAGCCTCACACTGAAGATACAATTGCAGGCCTAGACACCATCCCCAGCCTTCTAACAAAACAGACAAAAATACGGGCTGCTACAGCTTTAAAACAAAATTATGGTTGGATAAATTCACAGTAACAAAAATACGGCTTCCTCCAGCTGACACATTAGAGCTGTTCCTCATTACGTCAGATATATGCACCGACTTACCAAAATACAATTGTTAGCCTTTCTGTATAAAGGGTCTCACAAAACCTGCTGTGAGAGAGTTCTGTTTAGGTGTTGCACTGACACAGGAAGGCTTGCAATTGAAAGGAACAACAGTGTACATTTTCAGAACAATTTAAGAAAATATATTAAGTTCAGTATAGAAGAGTCAGAGTTGTATAGCTTAGACTCAAGGCACCTGTAATATTTGCTGGTGTTGAAAGAACTGAATGGATAAATTCCTACTCCTGTTATTCTGGCTTATCTGAAAAGTTTGTGGGTCCCCCCCATCCCCCCCCCCCCCCTTTACTCTATTTATCCAGCAAGATTAGCTTGAGGCAGTAGTTTCTCCAATTAGTACAGCAAAATCTTCTCCAATTAGAAATGAATTCTATACCAATTACAGTATACTACATACTGTACACCTGTAAATAGGTGGTGCAGGTAGTATAATTTTATTGCCATAGCACAGACATGCACTTTTTGGAGACAGTATTTTAAGTAACAAATATATTGCATAGATTTATCATTTCTCCAAACTGACAGGCACAATACTGAAGTGTTCTTCATCACAGTGAATTTGGCAGTATGTGTTACACTCCAAGGGAGTAGACTGTAGGAATACAGTAGCAGTATGCTAGATTCCAGATAATTTTTGCAGATTCAGACAAACAATAATTAGAAGTGAAATATCTTGATGCATTTGTGTATTTCATAGAATTAAAAAAGCCAACCAAACAAATCAAAACCCCCCTATTCTAACTCTACACACACACCCCCCATTCAAGGACAAAGTTACCACAGATGTATAAACAAGGCAAAATTAATTAATTTCACATTCCGAATTTGGGCTCTCTGCTTTCTTTCTTTCCTGAAGCAAACGTTCACCTGATAAACAATATCAAAAGCACATGTTCAGTCTTATGCTTTTGATATTAAAGCAGGAATTGACACACAATATTGGTTCTACAGTAGCTTTCAGATTAACAAACACTTCTGAAGCAACAGCTTGTGAAGAAGTGGGTTAACACTCAATCAATACCTGTAGTTTAGAATACTTGCCATGTCAAGATTTAAATCAAAGCATCTGTATTTGACACATGAAAGACAAGACAGCTTTATAAAAGTAAAGACATATTAATACACTAAATACATCATTAATAAAATCAGAATTGAAGAGGTACAAAGCAATGATATCTTTGCTCAGAAAGTTCCACAGATATCCACAGAAAATTACAGACAGACTTGAAGCTAGAAGAAAGAAATCAGTTCCACAATATACTTGAACTATTTTATCATGTTTTCTCTCACTGCCCAAAACCAAAACCCAAAATAAGGAGATAAGCCTTTGTTTGCTGGTTCTGTCTAGTTTGTTTTCTATGTCAGGTATCAGCAGTCAGACTGTTAAAGGCCTGTCTTTGTGTCCACACTTTTAAAAGTATCTATATTTAACAAAGAGTTAGGATTAACCAATTCTTACTAAATCCAAGGTAAACAAATGAAATGTTTGTAACAGGTTCTGACCCCCATCCCAAAAAAACCCCCAAACAACCAGTTTTTGAGGGAGGGTTTTTTGCTGATGTTTTTGTTTTGTTTTTCTTTTTGGTTTGGTTTGTTTTTTTTAAAGGTGGTGGTTTGCTTTTTTTTTGGGGGTGGTGTGGTGTTTGTTTGCTTGTTTGGTTTTTTTTAAACTGGTATGTCACAACACTTAAAAGGCAAGCTTTCTGCATAGATCATCACCTGCAATTCTCATAATTAATTACCACCAAATCTGGGTGTTTCAATTCCTTCCCCTGAAATCTTAACAAAAGAGGAATATGGCATCTGCCTCCCAGTATTTATGAGAAAGTTAGCTGAAAACACAGACTTAGATAGGGGAAGACTGTGGATCCTATCTCGTGTTTGCTCCACTGCTCCCCAGTCTGTTTTTAACTTTGAATGAACAAACAAAATGAGTTCTCATTTAAACTAACAAAATTCAATAATTTACAATATTGAAGTATATCAAACACTAAAATTTCCCTCATTTACAAAAGCGTATAATTTTCTGTGCATACATACTGCTGTTATGTACACACAAAAGGAACAGGTCATCAAAAGAATTTTTTGGCTGCTGCTTCCTGTTGACTTCTGAAAGAAAAAGCAGAAGAGAGTTCCTTAAGTACCTATACTATAAAACTAGCTGACTGATTTAAATAAATAAATATTTCCTTTATTTGGGAATTAAAAATATTCCATCTTTTGTCAACATACACTTAGGGAAATCAAATATAAGTCACATCACAAAAACAGGACATAACTTTTTCTATTTACAAAGACATTGGCAGCATCACTGTAGTTCCAATTTTGCAACAGACACAGAAGGAAACAAATCATTCTGGAAAGAAGCCAGAAAATCGTGAAAGAAAAGAAAAGAAAAAGTACAAACTGATTTTTAATTTTTCTACAGCTTCTCAGTATCCAATTAGCCTAAAAAAGAAACATGCAATCAAGCAGTGAAAGAATTTACTTGACATGGGATTGCCTTTTCCTTCTGGCATGGAATATACTTAATTCTCTTTATGTGTGTATATATATATATATAGTGAATTGAGCACACAGACACTAATGTGGCAAGGGCATCAAAAAGAACTGGAGGACCAGTTCCTCACTTGTCTTAGAAGCCATCTTTCCAGTTGATGGCATAATATGACATACATAAGAAATGCACTCTCTCCACTCCGTAGAGAAGCAGACACACAATAGAAGTTGGTGCAATCAGCAGCACTGGCCTTATACTGATACCAATTATCCTTCCATAGATGTAGCAAACCACATTTTCTCCTTGAAGGGCAATGCAGCTATTTTGGTCCCTACTCCTTATCCTGATAGTGTGTGTAAGAATCAGGAGGGAAGATGACCAAGTAAGTCTTTACTCTCAATAGGGTTCCTTTCCATCAGCACAAATTTAATTTTAATACTACAACCACTGCAAGAAGGAGGAAGAGAGCAAACATCCCAATTAGTTTTAGTTTAGGAAGAAAAAAAAAAGTCCATACACTATCAGTATCATATGTAGGAGAGGGATGAAAGGATATGTATCGCAAAAAAAGTTCCCTAAGGAATCTGTAAGAGGGGATAAATAGCTTGTAGATACACATAGCAAAAAAAAAAAAAAAAAAAAAAAATCACATCAGATTTTGTTAGAATTATTAATAAACTTCAGTAAGTCCAGCACAGGACCACAAGATACTGGTCAGAGCTGAAGACACATGCCTCAAAGAGAAGAAAAGCGAGGGAACCGGTGAGCTTGTTCACCCTGGACAGGAAGGCAGCTTCAAGCAGTCTACACAGCAGTTTTCTAACACCCACCAAGATGCTACTGAGGAGACAAGGACCATTTCTTTACGGATACAACAGTCAAACTGAAACCAGACAGGTTCACTCTAGATAAACCATGGGGTGGGGGGAGAATAAAACTTCCAGCTATGGTAATTTAAACATTTCCGATGGGGTCATAACTGGTAAAATTTCCATTCTTGGGAGGTTGTAAGACCTGACCAGTCTGAACACTAGTGACCCAGTCTGAATTCAGTGCTGACCCAAGCTTCTAGGAAGGGGGTTGAACTACAGACCTCCCACAATCTCTTCCAATCTAAATGTTTTAAAGATTAATGTAACCTATCATCGTAATTGCATTTCCAGTCAGAAGTTTTAAAAAACATTTGCCCGTTGTTCTTAAACAAAAACATACTCACCTATACATGATATAACCAATGAATAACACTGTTTGCACTGCTACAAATAGGAGGAAGTGCACTGTAGATAAGCACGATGGAAAAGGTGGCAGTCTGGACACCTCAATTTCTCACTAGATGGCTAAAAACCAGGAAAAAAACAGTATTTGAGAAAAGAGCAAACAAGACATGCATGCCATCAAAAGACTTAAATGTAAGAAATGAAACAAAAGGCCTTTGCAACATGATTGAAAAATTGGAACACAAGCAGAAAACAAGACAGAAATGACACTACTCTGAAAAATCAAACCTACTCCTGGTCTCATTTTCCCTTTCCACCTTTATGTTTCTTAGATAAACTGACCAATGTTAATTTGAGGTTACAGGGGAAAGAACAAATCATTAGTAAATTAACCAGAAATCAAGAACCTTCTATGGGACCACAAGCTAATTCAGCTTAATTGCTACTCAGGCTAGACTAAGGGCACCTGAACATGAATGCAGTCACCTGTCACACTTGGAGTCTAAGCAGAATCTGCAAGAGCTTCCCTGATTAAAGCTCTCCTTCTGTGCAAAGCAACATAGAATCTCCTCTGCACAGAGCTGTCAAAGTAGAGGGCCAAACACAAAAAAGAGCATGCAGAAAACCTAATTGCTTGACCTTGTTTCCACAGGAAATTAGACTAAAGTCATGCTCTTTGTGCAAAACTTTCATCAAGACACAGATCATGCAGGTAGGTCAAGGCAGTGCAGTTTTAGCGAAGCAGCTAATGAAGGATTAATTGCTCTGTAAATTGATGCGGGCTCCATCTTAGCTTTTCACTAACAGCCAAATAAGGAAGCATT